>NC_048546.1:1969196-2271751 GCF_902806685.2 Maniola hyperantus | reverse complement strand
TTCTTTTTAGAAATCATCATCATCATTTTATAATTCGTATGATAATAAATATGTAGAAATGTATGATAATAAATATAGTAGTTACCTACTAAAAAGATTTTTTTATAGGTAACTAGGTAAACTTACCTACCTATTGTATTGTAGGTATCTACTTGACATAGCTTTATCGTTCTACTTGTTTTTATTTTTACATACATAGGTAGGTACTAGGTACTGTATTCCGCGACAGGTTGAGATGGCAATCGGGGTATGAGGCGGGGGTGACACCCCGCACACCCGCACGTCACCCTCGCTCGCCCGCACTGGGTTAGCACAGGGGCCGTGCGGGTGTGCGGGGCATTCCCTCCCCGATTGCCATTTCGACCTGTCGCGAAGGTATGGATTGGGTACCTATTAAGAGTAAAATTTAAAATTTAAATCAATCGAGTTAAATACAAGCTATACCCTAGTTCTCGACCTTATTGACGGTTATGAGAAAGTTGTTTTTGTCATATTCTTGTTCAGTAGGTATCATTCATAGATTGTTAAAATGTTGTTCCCTATGTCAATAAGGTCGGAAATCGCTTGCACCCATTTATCTGCTTGCGCCTCATGGTGAAATCGGTGCAAACAAATCTCGACCTTATTGACGGTTATGAGAAAGTTGTTTTTTGTCATATTCTTGCTCAGTATAATTCATAGATTGCTAAAATGCTGTTTTCTGACGTATGTCAATAAGGTCGAAAATCGATTGCACCCATTTTTCTGCTTGCGCCTCACGGTTCAAGCAATTTTTTTTTTGTAACAAAATAATGTAACGTTAATAATTATTAAATATTTGTCTGTAACACGTGATAATATTGTGATACACACATGAACCTGTATTTGACACCTCTAGTCCAGACACTGTTCCTACAATCTGTACGCTTGTAATGACCACCACTACACGGTTACATTAATAGGCAATTTTATCATACTTAACATTTTTTCTGCCATTATACGCTTACGGAAAATACAAATCAAAATATATCTCGGGTTCTCGGGTGTTTATATTTTTTTGCTGGGAATATTTTTATTTCATTTTTTGGCGTGTTGCGCGCACAAATAAGTAATATAAAACATTTATGCGCTACTTTCTGCGTCCTACTTACTCCATTCAATATAGGTATTGGTTTTCTCGGGTTACCTAGGGCGGTGATTTCCCAGATCTCTCGTACCGTATTCACCCGCTTAATCGTCCGCTAATCCACCCGCTTGTAGCTCATACCTTGCATCGTGTTATGGGAGGTCGAATAGTATCACGTTTGGTTATATCAAGTTACTAAAAATACTTTAGATTTCTCTTTCGGCTACAGAACTGACAGGTGACTAAACGATTTTTGTATTATGCCTTTTATCAAAACATCAACTGTATACCGACTTATATAACTTTCCCTTTTTAGGACAGTTATTATATAAATATACGCTTGAAAGTGATCATCATCATTCATCTGAGGCTTTACAGCCAAGACTGTCAGGTATTCGCGATGGCCACTAGCTAGTGAACCATAATATTATTACGTAACTCACAAAACGTCACAGACGTTGGGACGTCTGTGAATCCCCAGAAGGCATACGAGTACCTACCTTCTATTGCTATCTAATGGACCTAGTTACTTGCCTAGTTTCACAAAAGTGTTAGAAATTATTTTGAATTGGACGTAGGTAAGGGTTTCTTTTTTGGTCTTTATCCTGCAGAGATATATATCTCAGCCGTCTACTAAGTACTAACTAAAAAACTAAAAAAGCCGTTAATTCTGCGTGAGTCGTAACCCTAGTAGGGACTATAGTAGCTAGTAGGGACTATAGTAGCTAGTAGGGACTATAGTAGCTAGTAGGGACTATTGTAGCTAGTAGGGACTTTGATTTAAGAAGTCCATTTTATATTTTTTCACGTTGAAAAAAAGGGCAGGGGCCTTAAGTAATGTTTATCCGTGTACTTTTTTACGACATGAAAAATAGTTAAAATAGACTAGGTACTTAAATCAAAGTTTTAAGTCCACGGATTTAGGTCACCTAAGCTATGAAATAATAATACCACTCGTGACTTGAGTAAGCATCTAACGCACTCGCTACGCTCGGGCGCTAAGTCACGCCGTGCATTAATCGTACGTGACCTACGTAATCGTAATATACCTACCTGCTATAGCCGAATCGCACTGTTTTCGATCACAAAGTTCTGTTTTAATTTTTCGTTCGCCTTGACTGTTGGTGTGTCGACCACTAACTGAAATAAAGGTTTTTAAAAGGCCTCTCAAGGAAGTTGCCATTCACTTAAAATTGTAGGTATAAATTATTTGTTAGTAGATTAAAGAGACAAGAACATAGAATATCTATACTACCTACCTACATAATGACTGCAACTTCGTCCGCATAGATTTAGGTTTTTTTAAATCCCATGAGGATTCTTTAATTTTTAGGGTTCGAACCTCAAGAGAAAAAAGAAACCTTATAGGATCATCACTTCGTTGTCTGTATTGTCTGTCTGTCTGTCAAGAAACCTACAGGGTACTTCCCGTTGACCTAGAATCATGAAATTTGGCAGGTACCTACGTAGGTCTAATAGCAGACATAAGGGGAAAATCTGAATTTGTGGTTACATCACACAAAAAAAATTAAATTGTGGTCATGAACTAATAATTATTAGTGTTTTTAATTTCCAAAGTAAGATAAATATACCAAGTGGGGTATCATATGAAAGGGCTTCACTTGTACATTCTAAAACAGATTTTTATTTATTTTTATGCATCATAGTTTTTTATTTATTGTGCAAAATGACTAAAAAACATGACTGTAGTACGGAACCCTCGGTGCGCGATCCTGACTCGCACTTGGCCGGTTTTTTTTGGGATAAAAAGTAGTCTACGGTCCGTCTTCGAGATGCAACTTCTGTTTTGCACCTACAAAACAATGTCAAAATCGGTTTGACAGACACACTTTGAATTCAACCATCTACTGCTAAATCGACGCGGACGGTGTTGCGGGCATCAGCTAGTAGATAACAAATGATTCCTCCCAAAACCGCATACCTTGTCTCAGTAACGGAACGGAACGGATTGGTCACAAAACAATCAAGTGAAAGTGATGTTTTCACTTTATTACTTTACGGCTCCTTACCGGACTCGGACATAACGCGTCAAACATAAAACTTTATTTGTTAAGCATTTGTTAATCAAACAATCTTAACATTCCGTCAAATCTATACGTATAAAATTCAAAGTCCTGACTGACTGACTGACTGATATTGATGACCTATATTATATCAACGCACTGCGCACAGCCTAAACCGCTGATCCTAGACACATGAAATTTAGAAGGTCGGTTCTTTGTAAAGAGTAGGTATCCACTAAGAAAGGATTTTTTGAAATTCCACCCCTAAGGGGGGTAAATAGGGTATGGAAGTTTGTATGAAAGTCGCGGTACGCAGCCGAAAGTAATGTACATTGACATTTAGAAGGAGATAGCAGATTTGTAGAGCGTTGTCCCTGTCGTTGAGACCAACAAAATGTCATATAGGTATGAGTGACAGAGACAACGCCCTACGAAGCCGAAATGTCATTCTAAGTCCGATGTACATTACTTTCGGCCGCGTACTGCTGCATGAAACAAACCGAGAATCGAAGCGATTATGCTTGCTATGCCAATTTACCACTACACCATCACGGCTGACTAGTATTAGGCAACTTATTAGCATAGTCATAAACATAATTAATGTACAGTTTAACATGCTAAAAGAAAGTTAACAATTTAAATAACGTTAAACAAAAAGCTTGCGTAATAGTTTACGTAATCTAAATAATTATAAAAGGAAAAGGTGACTGACTGACTGACTGATCTATCAACGCACAGCTCAAACTACTGAACAGATCGGACTGTTTGGCATACAGATAGCTATTATGACGTAGGCATCCGCAAAGAAAGGATTTTTGATAATTCAACCCCTAAGGGGGTGAAATAGGAGTTTGAAATTTGTGTCGTCCACGCGGACGAAGTCGCGAGCATTAGCTAGTAAAAATTAAAATAAAAGTAAATAAAGTAAGAAACGGCTAGTAAATAAAGTAAGAAACGGCTAGTAAATAAAGTAAGAAACGGCTATAAAGATAAAATCGTGTAAGTACCTACCTACATTTTTCTATAGTTATCTGCAATGTTTGACTATAGTTTAAAATTAATTAAATAAAATTTTAGTTTATTCTTGTTTGGTTTTATTGGCTGAATAATTGCTTTATTTGATTAAATTTTGAAATAACCAGTTCCGGTATTACCATTTTATCTCTGTTTAAACTGAACGATGTCTGAGTTATTTGACGACCTCCCTGGCGCAGTGGTAAGCGCTGTGGTCTTGTTAGTGGGAAGTCCCGGGTTCGATTCCCGGCAGAGTTTTCTTTTGATGAATATTAAACTATTTACATAATTATACATATAGGCACGTATTATAAACCTTCCTCTTGAATCACTCCAATCCGTTGTGAAGTGTACAGAGGGACAGACGGCGGGAAATGACTTTGTTTTATATGCAGAGATGTTGGACAATTTTCGTATTTTTTCAGAAGTTTTACGAGATTTAATCACGTAATAATATAATTACTGTGTATTTAATCTTTATTAGCATAAAGGTAGCACTCGGTTCTTCGGCGACCGCGACGAGCGACTGCGACCAGCGACTACGCGACCATGGTCGCCTGTCGCAAGGCGACCCCTAGCTTTCGGATGTCAGCGACCGCGACTTCCCGCAGTTTTTATGTGTAACGGTTGTGCTCTATTGTAGTACGATATGTCGGACAATTTCTCCGGAGCGAAAAAAGTTATTCAACAGCTATTGGAGGATGAGGAAGATGATGATAATCTTATCATGTTATTATCTATGCCTCCGGAGAAAAGGGTGAAGATCGACTCAATTTTCACATCGCGAGAAGAAGAGGGTTGCTTTCAAATACTCATAAAACGACATTTAATTTATAAAGAAGAAAAGTTCCGAAAATATTTGCCATTTTGATGTGCTTCTCGCCTGCGTCGCGCGACGGCACTGGCTCCGGAACGACCGGGTCGCGGTCGCCACGGTGCTCTCTGGCCCCGCCCACCGGTCACGCGACGCGGTCGCGGGATTTGTTTAGTGCTCCATATAAATTAATACTAAGCAGTGGGTCGCGCTTTTAGATCGAGCATTCCGTGTTCGGCATCCGCCCCGTGCGGACGTCTGTACATGCGCTCTCCGACTCGAGCCCCCCCGCGCGTGTTCGCCCCTGTGTTTCAAGTGCAAGTGCCCTTGGATCATCAGTGCCATCGGATTGTTCCTGCGTTGTGTGTAGTATTAGTGTAGTTCTAGGATCCAGGTTCCGTGAGTACACTAGTCTAAGCGCAGCATAGGTCCACACCCCCGTCACCAAAGGGCGGGGACTCACATTAGGGTCACACCTTAGGTACTCACCTCCCTGCCTAGGCAGGGGGGACCTTTGAGCCACCGGGTCCACTATGGGCCCCAACCAACCCGACCACCCCGCTCCCGGGCCCCATCAGGGCACCTTTTTTCCCCAGACATTCTACAATGACGTAGACTTGAGTGCCCTTTTGGCCGATCTCACGACCCGAAACCCAAGCTACCTCAATAAATTTAAGGTCGACCCGTCCCGGAAGCCTACGCGCTTCGACATACCACCGGAATCTCCTCTCTCGGCTATGACCATGGAGGACGACTCGGACTCGACATTGATTGACAAGGAGCCTCACTCCAAGACCCAACCTGGGCCTTCAGCCCCAAAACCTATACCGACCGACGTTAAGGAGCCTCACTCCGAAACGTCCCCAGCCTCCTCTGAAACAGAGGAATTCACGACGGTGCAAACGAAGGCCCAGAAGCGAAAGCTGAAGGCCTCCAAGTCCCACGCAAACCCACCTAAAAAGGTGGGCGTTGCAGCCCCCTCAGGGCCCGGTACTCAACCCACAACCTCCCAGGCAACCCCCGAGGAGGAGTCGGAAGACTCCCCCATGGAGGATTCGCCAAGGGAAAAGGTCCCTCCCCTTTTTATTAGGGAAAAACTCAGCTGGCAGCGCATCTTGCCACTGTTAGACCAGCGGGGCATCTCGTTCACGAGTGCCCGCTCGACCGCCATTGGAATCAAAGTCCAATGTCCGACTTCAGGCGACCATCGCCTCCTCACCAAGACTCTCCGTCAAGAGAATGTAGGGTTCCATACCTACGCTCTTCCCGACGAACGCGTTCTACGCGTAGTCATTCGCGGCCTTCCGAAGGAGCTCGATACAGAGCTCATCAAGACAGACCTCCTTTCCCAGGAGCTGCCAGTCCTGGAGGTTCACAGGATGTATCATCCTAGAACCAAAGTCCCTTACGAGATGGTGCTCGTAACTTTAGAACTTTCCCCCGCGGGTAAAAAAGTTAATAATATAACCTCAGTGTGTCGCCTTACTGGCCTCAAAATAGAGCCCCCCCGTAACCGCGGCAGGATGGGCCAATGCCATCGCTGCCAGATGTACGGCCATTCCGCAAGGAATTGTTTCGCCCACCCTAGGTGCGTAAAGTGCCTAGGGGACCACGGCACCTCCGACTGCCCCAGGAAGCAACCAACCGAGGAGCCCCCGAGCTGTGTTCTTTGCAGGTCTCAAGGGCATACCGCGAACTATCGCGGATGCCCTAAAGCCCCCAAGGAGCAAAAGCGAAGGGTCAAACCGGCCGGCCGCAAACCTACTGCAGCTCCCCAACCCACCCAAAAATTCGTCCCTGCGCCGGCTCCGGCCACCAACGCATGGGACAAACCCCTTCCCAGGACTAACCCTCCTGCGCCCAAGCCCACCCAGGCACCCCCGGCCAAGCCCGCCCAACCAGCCCCGGCCAAGCCCGCCCAACCAGCCCCGGCCAAGGCTTCCGCGTCTACGCCTAAGCCCCAGCCCCAGCCAGAGCAACCGCTCCATACATCCGCAGCGGCAAACGCTGCGGATAATCTCAAATTAATAGAAACCGTCCTCGCCTCTATTGACATAGTGGAGATGGAAATTTTCGCCCGGACCTTCAGGGAAGATCCCAAAACAGCCATTACCCAACACTTGGGTCTACTCATCTCCATAAATAACCTTAAAAACCTATAATGGATAGTACAACCAAAGGTAGATTAAAACCTCACTCCTTAGTGGTCGCGTTTTACAACGCGAACGGCCTTATCGACCAAATGGACGAAGTCCGCGAGTTTGTATGTGCACATCAAACCGACATTCTCCTAGTGCAAGAGACCTTCTTGAAACCTAGTAGAAGTAATCCCAGAATTGCCAATTTTAATATTGTCAGAAACGACAGGGCCACTGCAAAGGGTGGCACTGCTATATACTACAGAAGGGCTCTTCACTGCACTCCTCTCGATCCTCCACAACTAACCAATATGGAAGCGTCCATATGTCAGGTGAGTATGACTGGCCATCCGTCGGTCATACTAGCATCCGTCTATCTCTCTCCCTCGAAAGATCTGTTAGAAAGTGACATCCGCGCACTTCTCTCATTAGGAGACTCCGTTATCGTGGCCGGAGACCTTAACGCCAAACATCAAAGTTGGAATTGCCGCTCCCCGAACTCACGAGGACGCCAACTCGAAAGACTGACGCACCGCCCCGATCTTAACTTCATAGTTATAGCCCCTGACACACCGACTCGTTATCCAATGACCGACAATTCAACAGACAGACCGGACATACTCGATATAGCTCTTCTAAAGAACATCGCCCTTCAGGTGAGTCCTTTGGAGGTGCTGTCCGAGCTAGGGTCAGACCACCGTCCCGTCCTAATGCGGCTAGGACCCCCGCCCACCGCGGCCCCCCCGACCAAAACAGTCATTGATTTCAAGAAGCTCTCAGAGCATCTTAAGTCTATAGACTCAGTGCACATCTCTCAAATTCCTGACATTATAGGTAGTCTAGATGAAGCGCATGCAGCCTCACTGCACCTTACTAATCACATCCGCGATGCTCTAAGCGCCTGCTCCCGACAGATGCCGAACGGTTTCACCCGTCGACAGTTGCCGGACGACGCCAGAGAGCTCATCACAATCAAAAACGCTAAACGTAGAGCCCATGACGCATGTCCTAACGCCGACAACCGGAGAGAACTCTGGAGAGCCCAGAGGGAGGTAAAGGCTCGCCTTGCCGAACTCCGCGACGAACAATGGGACAGGAAGCTGAGTGAGCTCAAGCCATCGCATGTAGCCTACTACAGCCTGGCGAGAGCTCTCAAAGCCGACCCTGTCTCGGCCACTCCTCCGCTTTTACGTCCCAATCAACCGCCCGCCTTTGAAGATGTCGATAAGGCCGAATGCTTGGCCGATAGCTTAGAAGCCCAATGCTCCCCGAGCACCATCTCTGTAGACAAGTCCCATATAGAACTAGTCGAAAACAAACTAGCATCTATCTTCTCTTCCGCCCCAGGTGGCGATCCAATCCTCCCGACGAATAGCGGCGAAGTTCGTCAAATTATCAAAGAATTTCACGCCAAAAAAGCCCCAGGCCCCGACTCTATTAATAACAAAACTCTAAAGTTACTCCCCGACGTATTAATCAACCTCCTGGTTGTCATTTTCAACACCCTCATGGCGGGATGCTCCTTCCCTGACAGGTGGAAAGAAGCTACCGTTATAGGCATCCCCAAGCCAGGGAAACCTAGGAACCTCCCTACTAGCTACCGCCCCATTAGTTTGCTCAACACCCTTGGCAAGGTGTATGAGAAAGTCATCCTTAACCGACTTAGGTCCGTCGTAGAGGAGAAAAACCTCCTCAACGACGAGCAATTTGGCTTTCGAACCAGACACTCATGTGTTCATCAAGTGCACCGCCTCACGGAGCACATCCTTCTCGGTTTCAACCGATTCAAAACGAGAGGTATCCCAACGGGAGCCCTCTTCTTCGATGTAGCCAAAGCCTTCGACAAGGTGTGGCACGCCGGCTTGATCTACAAGCTTTACCATCTAGGCGTGCCCGAAAGACTCGTACGTTTACTACGAGAATTTCTCACCAATCGAACTTTCCGCTACCGTCTGGATGGAACCCTATCCTCCCCAAGACCTCTTCGAGCAGGAGTCCCTCAGGGCTCCCTGCTCTCGCCACTTTTGTACGCGCTGTACACCAGCGACATTCCCAGATCCCCTCATGTTCATATAGCCCAGTTCGCGGATGACACCGCTCTATACAGCTCCGACTTAAACTACCGGAACGTTAAAGCTCGACTCCAAAAGGCAGTCAGTAGCCTAGGCCACTGGTTCCGCCTTTGGAGGATAGAGGTTAACCCGGAGAAAAGCGCAGCAGTGCTCTTTCAAAAGTCCAAAAGGAAATCACAATACAAACTTCGACAGACTGAAATAACTCTTTACGACCGCCCCATTCCCTGGCAAACTAATACCAAGTACTTGGGTGTAACCTTTGATGACAAGATGAGCTTCGCCGCGCACATTCGTAGAGTCCGCAAGAACGCAGCGTATGTGCTCTCCCGTCTTTACCCCATGATTTGCGCAAAGAGCAAAATGTCACTTCGACATAAAGTCACGCTATACAAAACGTGCATCCGCCCAATAATGTCTTATGCCTGTGTTGCATTTGCACACCTGCCGCCCTCCTCTCTCAAACCTCTCCAAGTCCTACAGAATAAGTTTATGCGTACGGCCACTGGCTCCCCGTGGTACATGCGCAACGTGGACCTCCACAGAGACCTCCAACTCCCGACAATAGCTCATTACTTTAAACAGCTTTCCAAAATTATTTTGAGAAAGCCATTAGACACCCCAACCCCCTAATAGTTGAGGCAGCGACTTACACCCCTGACCGAAACGACCCCCCAGATAAAAGACGCCCTAAGCACGTCCTTAACGACCCCGACGATCAAATCATGACCGACAATGCACCCTATCTCGTAGGGCTACACAATTCAACCTCATCACAGCGTCTTCGCCGGCGAAGACGAGGTCCCCGATTTCTAACGTCACCCGGACGTGGGCTCACGCCACGGCCTCGGGGGCGTACGGACTAACCAACAAAACCGACAACTC
Source organism: Maniola hyperantus (assembly GCF_902806685.2). Taxonomy (NCBI): domain Eukaryota; kingdom Metazoa; phylum Arthropoda; class Insecta; order Lepidoptera; family Nymphalidae; genus Maniola; species Maniola hyperantus. The sequence continues at coordinate 2,261,699 of NC_048546.1, read as the reverse complement.
CACCCATCCCAACGTCATCCTAAGCCGTGGTCCGAGCCTCACAGGAGGCGCCCTTAGGAGGACGTTGCCCCCCGACCTCTCGAATTATTTCTTCGAGCCCTAGGGCTCACCCCCAGGCGGAGCTTCGCGCTCGCCAACCCCCCCGGTGACGCTGTAGCGGCCAATAGGGCCTACGCAGCATAGTCAATCCGAAACAACACAAAAATGGGTCGCGCGACCCGGTCGCAGTCGCGGGTCGCCGTCGCGCGTCGCTGTCGCTAAGAACCGAATGCTACCTTAAGACAAATTATAATATCAGCAAAGTATTAGATAAATATCTGGCGTACCTGTAAGAAAACCTGTTAGTGCGGAGCAGTTGGCCTTCCTCGTGCTTTGAAGTCGGTTAAAAATGAAAGGAATTCTACTGTATTTCTGTCAATGCGATCAACTACTTCCAAGAAGTGGTGGCCTAGAATGCTTATGTATTAGTTAAGTTATAGAATAATCAATGTAACCGGATCCGTTAGTTTTCCATACTTAGGTGTCAAGTCCACAGCGAACGGTCTAGAGTTCTGTAGATAACTTAATAATAAAAAAATTGGGACCCCACTATTTTGGATGTTACGTCTATCGGATCAATTTTATCCGTATAAAATGTAGCCTATGTGACCCGGACCATAATAAAAAATCGATTGACACCTCATTCATTAAAATCGGTCCAGTAGTTTAGCCGCTACAGTGGAACACACAAAATAGTTACAAACATACATGTACATAGACTGCTAAAATACCCTACCCTTCCTTTTGGCTTTATCGCAGTCGGGTAAAAAAGTAAAGTAAGGCAGGCAGGCAGTGTGTTGAAAATTTAAGGGTTTGCATTCCGCTGTCAAAATTGATCAAACAACTGATTTCATCGTGGCTCGAATCCAAAAGTATTTAAAAACCACCTTGTTAAATTTAAAAACAAGTTTGCGAAAATAGTTAGTATTATTTTGGAGTTTGCCAAGTGTAGCTACTTAACTGCTGAGCTTCTGCCGGCTTTTGTCAGTAGAATTTTTTACCACAATTTGATAGAGACACATTCGAGTTACCGCTTACCACCATCACCTCACTAATGCAAAAAATATTTTTAGTAACTTTGACGTAATTTCAAAAGTTTGAGATAAATACGTGAAAACCTGCTCTTATATTTTTGACTCTAGTAGGTATGTGTAGAGTACAAACCAACTGACTGACTGAGATCAACACCATCACACAGATTACAAGTTAAAGTGGAACGCATAACTCTAAACCCTGAAGTTTAGACCGTTGATTGTGGTATTGAAGCTTTAGGTAGGCTAATGGCTTCGGGTGCAAGAAAACTGGTCCCTTAAGGAAGCTTTTGGTGTTATTAGAAAGTGATATTTGGATCGAGTTGCCAAGTAAAGCTAATTTGCTCACGGCTAGTCGCATAAGGAGCGGACCGCAGATTTTCACTTGAATTATCGCGATCAGGAAGTTTTTTTTTTTGGTTTTTCACGACTGCCCAAAAAATGAGTTTAAGTATTTAATTTAATTCAGGAACAAGTTAGCCCATGACTGCAATCTCACCTGGTGGTAATTAGTGATGATGCAGTCTAAGATGGAAACCTAGGCTAACCTGGAAGGAGTATGGCAGTTATTATTAAACCCATACACCTTTGGCTTCTACACGATATCGTATCTGCTTTGGCGGCAGCCGGTAGGGTGGTAACTAGCCACGGCCGAAGCCTCCCACCAGACCCTAGTGTAATGCTTTCAAGGTTCATGTATGTGAGTTTCTTTATTCCACTATAACTTCTAAATGCCTCAATAGATTTGGATGTATCGGATATTGTTAGAATCCTTGCATCATCCCGAGTGACACTGGTCATAATTTTTTGAGAAAAATCGGCATATGTACCTATATGGCACCATTTTCAAATCTGAATTTTTTTGTAACTATTTTTCTATAAAATATGTTGTAAAAATGCGAACCAAATCACGTTGTTTCGTGTACCTATATTTACTTCAGTGTCTACTTGAGTTAAAAGAATATTTTGAGGTTTAGATTAATTGCATGAGTCATATCAACCTTCGCAGCATCTGAATACAGCAGGATCATTGCAGAAATCTCAATTCTCCGGTTACCGACCTGATTGCCTATAAAAATAATAGCAGCCTCTCATGCCTCTCGTGTAGGGTTGCCAGTAAGCCAAACCTAATAGCCGGACAGACCAGCCAGTTTGGCCGGACATTTGGGTAGAAAGGCCGGACATTATTGAGGATTTTCGTATAGGGCGGGCGGCAATGCGGCCTGCGGGAGCGACCGACTGCAGTCGACTCGGCTGCGCTCGGCCACGCTCGTTCGCAAAATGTAAAAAGCCTAACAAAAGCCAGACACCGTTTATTTTGACCGGACACGAAATCAAAAAGCCTACCTATGTCCGGCTTTATCCGGACGCCTGGCAACCCTACTCTCGTATGCATTTTCATATGCCAGGCTATACTAAAAGTCTCCGTTGCAAACTGCCTTGAAAATTAACCTCTCAGTGTTTCTTTGCGCGCCATCGAAGCGCGTCGTTTTGCCTGTTTGCGTGCCGCCATTTTTAAAAAGTTTCTACGTCAATTTACGCCCGAAAACCACGTTCAAAAATTTTCGAAACCGTGACGAAAGAAAAATTAACAAAAATTATATTTGGTGACAGTTTTTGTGCAGTGTTGTTAGTGTTTTCTTTTCTTTTGAGGATTGTTGATTCTTGATGACTGCAGTTTGAGTCAAACAATGAGGTAAGGTTTTTGAGGTGGAAATTATTTCGTATGTTATTTGTAGAACTTTACTTATAACTAGCCTATGCTCGCGACTTCGTCCGCGTGGACGACTCAAATTTCAAACCCCTGTTTCACCCGCTTAGGGGTTGAATTTTCAAAAATCCTTTCTTAGCGGATGCCTACGTCATAATAGCTATCTGCATGTAAAATTTCAGCCCGATCCGTCCAGTAGTTTGAGCTGTGCGTCGATAGATCAGTCAGTCAGTCACCTTTTCCTTTTATATATTTAGATTAAGTTATGTAAATTACGGTAGCGGTTTGTTTGCACAGTAATTACCTATGTAGTAGGTACCTACCTACCTACCTAAATTCTACCTGGTAGAATCTACCACATGGCTGTTGTATCTCTCTATTTTACGCACAAGTTCTATTCCATCATCATCATTCGATAGACTTCCACTCTGGGTCTTTTTTCTAGGGTCTTCAACGTGCCACTATTTTGCGCGGCCTTCGCGCGGATGTCGTCGTCCACCCAGTGGAGGCTATATTCTAACGGTTTGCTTTCCGATGCAAGATCTTAGATCGGTTTTTGATCTAATTCATGATCAACCCATCGCCGGCTCACTACAGAGCACGGGTCTCCTCTCAGCTCAGAGTTAAAAGATCAATCTATATACCTATAATGTAATGTGCCCTGCCCATTGCAACACGTTGAGCTGTGTCGTTTATTCTGGTTCCCCTACGGATCTCCTCATTTGATCAAGTCCTAAGAACCTAAGAGCTCAGAACTGTGGCCTAGCGGTCAAGGCATCTGGCGCGAAACCCAGAAGACGCATGTTCGAATCCTGCCGATTCCGCAATTTTTGATATAGGTAGGTAGGTACATATTTAAATTATTTGGCTGAGATATATTCGCCGCGCCATTCAAAAATAAGATTTCTGCGCAGGTATATCGGCGTAACTTATACAAGTTGTCGCATTGTAGGCAGGTTTACATTTCTCAGTTACAATAAGTCGATATTTATCCAGGTTTGTTATAATGCCAATTGTGTATTGTTCGTTGAATGAGCATTGTTTTGTGAACAAATCGTGGTTTAAACTAAATATAGGTACACTTATACTGCAATTATCACTTCGTGTTCTTATTGTTTTCCTCAAAACCTGTGTCAAAACTCAGTCGCACAACTAGTTCTACACAATACCTAGGTATTAAATATTGGCTGACGCCCGCGTCTTCTTCTGCACGGATTTTGGTTTTTCAAAAATCCCGAAGAAACGGTTCAGTAGGTTAATTTAATTTAATTTATTTATTGGATATTGGATATTATTACATATTAAATTACATATAAAATACAGATAAAAAACAGATACAGGTACCTATATTATATCCGGTATAAAAAAGTGTGTCCCTGGATGTAAGCTATCTCCTTGTTAAAATTTCCGTACGTTTAAGAGGAGACCTATAAGTGCTCAGTAGTGGACCAACGATGGCTTGTGATGATCAATATTCTACAAATTGGTACCTATTGTACGAATTCATAGTGCTACAGGTGTTACAAAGGTGACCTAATAATTTTTAATTAATGTCAACAATGTGAGGAAATCTGCACGCTTGAAAGTTCTTTATAAAAGCTGTATAAGTCGACAATCCACACTTACCGAGCTGACGGACTAGGGCCTAAACCCTTCCAATTCAAGAGGATACCTGTAAGTACTCAGTAGTGGACCAACGATAGCTTGTGATCAGTGGCATGCAGGTCATAGAGGCATAAATGCACTGCTTACCCCAGTTGTTTAGCTCAATGCATATTTTTCATTATGACCTGCCAGTAAACAGGTTCCTACTTAACTAATGCATACCCTGGCTTCAAACCCTGTGCACGCCACTGCTTGTGATCCGTTTTTGCCATTTGGCTACGGAACCCTTAAAATAAAATAAATAAACATCGAATAGGTATGTCCTATTACTCGATTAATGATTACCTTGTAGAGAAATTTTAGTTTTATTTTAATTTTTGACATTTGTAACATTATCATTTAAATTTGTATTTTTTTGTGACTAAGTATTTAATTTGACTAATTTTATCAAAACTATGTACCTACACGTTGTTCGGTATATCATAAGTCATAACACATTGCATGCTAATAGGCAGAATTTGGCTGTACCTTTTTGTTTTGTAATATCTGCACTGTTTACCCATATTCGCAATAAAGAAATTTGAATTGAATTGAATTGAATTGATAATTTTGCATAGGTAATCGAATTGGTTATCGCACCGGGCGCCGCGGTGTTGCACCCCATTAATTTGCATTGATCGATATCTATAAAGTTGGCGCTTTCTTTCCGGGTGAGCCGTGGTTTCCTGAAATACTGAACTATTATGACACGTTATATGTATTACGTGGCAGCGCCTGATTTGCAATTTACATTACTAGCGACCCGCCCCGGCTTCGCATGGGTGCAACGTAGATACTAATATGATGTCATTGAGGTGTCATTGCCTCGGAAACTCTCAAATGAGAGGATTTTTTTCCGACCTAATTCACATTACTTCAATTTCTCTAGGGATCTCTAATTTTTTGAGAATTAAACTATAGCTATAAACCTTCCTCTTGAATCGCTGTATCTATTGGTGGAAACCGCATCAAAATCCGTTGCGTAGTTTAAAAGATCTACGCGTTCATACATACATACATACATACAGACGCGGGAAGCGACTTTATTTTATACTATGTAGAGAAGAGATTATATGATGCCCGCGAATTCGTCCGCGTGGACTTCACAAATTTCGAACCTACCTATCGAAGCTGTGATAGCCTATTAGTTGGGACGACCGCCTCCTAATCGGAGGTCAGGGGTTCGATCCCGGGCTCGCACCTTTTCGGAGTTACGTGCGTTTTAAGTAATTAAATATCACTTTCTTAGCGGTGAAGGAAAACATAGTGAGGAAACCCGCATGCCTGAGAGTTCTCTATAATGTTCTCAAAGGTGTGTGAAGTCTACCAATCCGCACATGGCCAGCGTGGTAGACTATGCCAAAACCCTTTTCACTCTGAGAGGAGACCCATGCTCTGGTGTGAGCCGGTGATGGTTTGATGACATGGTGATAGATAGATGATAGAGCATTTTCCATTGTTCGGTAAGTAACAATGGAAAATGCTCTATTACCATTCCTCATTACATCATCCCATATGGAAATCTGGTTTTCGCCATACGTGGTTGCCTATACGTTGGTAAACGTGACAAAATAGCTGTGGTACCTACAGTTGCAGACATGTGCTCAAAATTATATTAATAAAATAAAATAAAATTACTTAGATACATAATATAATGCTCGCGACTTCGTCCGCGTGGACTACACCAATTTCAAATCCCTATTTCACCCCCAGGGGTTGCATTTTCTAAAATCCTTTCTTAGCGGATGCCTACGTCATAATAGCTATCTGCATCTGCATGCCAAACTTCAGAGTTCAGCCCGATATGTCCAGTAGTTTGAGCTGTGCGTCGATAGATCAGTCAGTCAGTCAGTCAGTCACCTTTTCCCTTTATATATTTAGATTGAGATAATAGAAAGTAGAAACATCGAACAACTAAACTTTACACTTACAGCAACGAAACAAACATTATAAAATTCCTCATTGCTGTGAAATTAGTGTATTAAAAATAAAAGGCGTAAGAAATTACCACGTAAAATGTAAATTACCTACTTAATTATACTTACCTATTAATATTACAGATTTTTATTTAAAAACCATAGAGCATATATTTTTCATTTTCATTTGAATTTATGACTTTTCTTACTGTCTTCTTTGTCTGGTGGGAGGCTTCAGCTGTGGCTAGTTTACCGGCATAACCGACGCACGTGCTCCTGGTGTGCACGGGCGTAGCAGATCAACGCGAGCGCCATTTAGGTTCCCCGACCTCACTCCATGCAGCCCTCGGCAACCTGGGCGGTCTACTCGGCTTCTGGAGCGAGCTTGGATGGCTGGAGTGAAGACTTCGGCGGGGAGGGGCGATGCACGCACAACAGACGGAAACGTTTAAGTGCGGAAACCAGCCCACAATGAAGAAGAACCGGCATAACCGTACCAAGCGATTTAGCGTTCCGGTATAATGCCGAGTAGAAACTAAAAGGGGTATGGGTGATGGGTTCCCAACGAGTCACACTGAAACGAGTCACACCGTGACTCGTTGGGAATCCATCGAAAAAAAATTCCCATCGAGTCACATGTTACTCTGGGTGTGACGCGTTGGGAATAGTTAATTTAATTTATTTATAGTATTTGGCCATAGTTTACCACGCTGAGCGTCAAGTAGTAGACTATGGCCAAAACCCTTCTCACTCTGAGAGGAGACCCGTGCTTTGTAGTGAGCCGGTGATGGGTTGATCATGATGATGATAATGATGATATTTACTTGAGTGGTGATGGTGATATAATCAATTAAGGGAGGGTTAAGAATAGAAACTAAAAGGGGTATGGGTGATGGGTTCCCAACGAGTCACACTGAAACGAGTCACACCGTGACTCGTTGGGAATCCATCGATAAAAATTCCCATCGAGTCACATGTTACTCTGGGTGTGATGCGTTGGGAATAGTTATTTTAATTTAGTTATAGTATTTATTTACTTGAGTGGGTGATGGTGATATAATCAATTAAGGGAGGGTAAAGAATTTATGTAATAACTCAAATCATTTGTTCAAACTGGGTACATAAACAAATATAAATTAATCACTACCTGGGTTTAATAAAAACGACCATAACCCTCCCAGGTTAGCCCGCTTCCATCTTATACTGCATCATCACATACCACTAGGTGAGATTGCAGTCAAGAGCTAACTTGTATCTGAATAAAATAAATAGAAATTACTAAGAGTTCTATAGATCTAACATACCTATCTACTTAGGTAGGTACCTTCCTACAACCTTGAAACAGCAAAAATTTCCATGACCTAGAGCAGTCCAAACGCCGAATGCCGACGATTCAAAATAGCATCTATTACTGATACAATACTCGACAATGCACGTCAATCATTGAGACAAAGAGGCTGTGAGTAGGTAATTTGTAACGATAACCCACGGATGACTTTGAATTCATTTTTTTACTTGCTTCTATAAAGAAGAATAGAACATACCTGCTGTTTAGAATCAATATAACAAAGCAAAGCGCTACTTACTTTCCTCCACAGGGTTCTTCTCTAAAAAGCGCAAGTCGGAACATAATATGTACCGAGGTATATGATATGGAGTAGATACTAATAGATGATGCCCGCGAATTCGTCCGCGTGGATTTAGGTTTTTTAAAATTCCGTGGGAACTGTTTAATTTTCCGGGATGTAAGCTAATTTCATCAAAATCGGTTAAACTTTTGGGGCCATGAAAAGCTAGCAGACAGATACACTTTCGCATTTTTAATATTAGTATGGATTGCTCTCACCTTTGGGCCTGAGTAGCCCAGCACCATTTGACTGGTTTAAATGAGGGATGATTGATTCAAATGATTTTGTGTGATGATTGGATTGTTGGTCTAAGATGGAAGCAAGAACTTGAAAAAGATATGAAAATGACTAAGTAGAGGGAAATCGAAAGACGAACTAAACACATAAAGTACACTAGCGACCCGCCCCAGCTTCGCACGGGTAGCTTATTAAAATTTTCGTAGGGATCTCTAATTTTTAAAAATAATACATAGCCTATGTCATTTAGAAATAATGTAGCTTAGCTACTGGTGGAAGAATTTTCAAAATCGGTTCAGTACTTCGAGAGATTACCCCCTACCACAGAATCTAAATATATAAAAGGAAAAGGTGACTGACTGACTGACTGACTGACTGACTGACTGACTGACTGATCTATCAACGCACAGCTCAAACTACTGGACGGATCGGGCTGAAATTTGGCATGCAGATAGCTATTATGACGTAGGCGTCCGCTAAGAAAGGATTTTTAAAAATTCAACTCCTAAGGGGGTGAAATAGGGGTTTGAAATTTGTGTAGTCCACGCGGACGAAGTCGCGAGCACAAGCTAGTCTAAATATATAAAAGGAAAAGGTGACAGACTGACTGACTGACTGATCTATCAACGCACAGCTTAAACTACTGGACGGATCGGGCTGAAATTTGGCACGCAGACAGCTATTATGACGTAGGCATCCGCTAAGAAAAGATTTTCGAAAATTCAACTCCTAAAGGGGTGAACTAGGGGTTTGAAGTTTGAATAGTCCACGCGGACGAAGTCGCGAGCAAAAGCTGGTATATAATAATAGTATGCCCCTACAAACAAGCACAAACTTTATCTCTTTAAATTATTAGTATAGAAGTATAGATAACTGCAAAAACTATACCTTCATAAGTTGAGTAAAAAGAAAATCATGTTCTCAGATTCCAAACACCATTACATCTATTTTTGATGGGCTCGTTATTTCCAATTAGGGGGATACGGACATCCTTCACATTAAAGAGATCCATGGTAAAGATAAAAGTACAATAATCATAATACACCTTAAATAGGTATTTAACATTCATACAAAAATAGCTCTCACACTTAACTGAATACGTACCAAAACTGCTTGTATGTATTTCGGTTTAAGTGGTACTTTTCTGTTTTCATCTGTAATCTGTAATGGTAATAAATTAGTCTGGTTTAAATTTAGTTTGAATGAGTGATGTTCATTGTGTTTTCTCCAGAGAATTCTAAGTAATAGAAATAGAATTTTCTATTCTTTGTAGCAGATCGCCCATAAGATGGGCACAGAGCAAGTAAGGGCTGCGGTGGATCTTCTACTGTCTAGCTTTATAGCTTTATAGCTAGACAGTAGTAGATATCTTATGATAAGATTTTGAAATAAGATCCACCAAAGAGCATAGCCTGCTGTGATAGCCTAGTGGTTAGGAGTTAGGACGTCCGCCTTCTAATCGGAGGTCGGGGGTTCGATCCCGGGCTCGCACCTTTTCGGAGTTACGTGCGTTTTAATTAATTAAATATCACTTGCATTAACGGTGAAGGAAAACGTCGTGAGGAAACCTGCATGCCTGAGAGTTCTCCATAATGTTCTCAAAGGTGTGTGAAGTCTACCAATCCGCACATGACCAGCGCGGTAGACTATGGCCAAAACCCTTCTCACTCTGAGAGGAGACCCGTGCTCTGTAGTGAGCCGGCGATGGGTTGATCATGATGAAAGAGCATAGGCGCTGTATACTTCTCGATTTAAAAAATAAATAAACGGATCCTCTACTGCAACTTTCTTCACTGGAGTTACTGTGATAGGCAGTAACTATTGTTGGTGTTGTGAAAAAAAGGGTCGGAAAAAAGGATTGTTAGTTTTTGTGAAATTTCATCAATATACATATTCTCTTCAGCGAAATTGTTGAAATTGGCATAACTTTTATCGAACAGGTTAGAAAATCCCATATTACTGAACGCTACTCCTCAGTAGTTTCAGAAATAGAATTTTTAAAGCTAAAGAGCACTACTTGAATGGAAGATCCAAAAATACTACTTTACCTTTCTGTTTACGAAGCTTCGTTTACCGTAGGAAGAACCAATTTGAGTGCACTTAAAAATAGGTACAACTAGAGAGCTGTCATAATACTAGAGGCGGTAATGTCTCGCAAACCGGCTTCAACCTAACTAGTGAATAAGACAGACCGACGAATGTAAATTCACCTGCGACGCTTCCCTTGATCAATCTCTATCTACTGTTGAAAAATGCTCTACAAAACCGCTATCTCTTTCTAAAGGTACATTATTTTCTGAAGCGTACTGTATATTCTCCCTTGGCCCGTTATCTGTGGTTGGGACTCTGGTGGGATGTAGCACAGTCAGAGTGAATTAGTGTGAGGGAACTCTCGGTTTGACCCTTAATCGACAATAATATTATGTCAAATTTTAGGCTATGGGAGACGTGGAATCAAAGAAGAATAGGCCCATAGGCCACCTAGTGTCAAATGTAGGAACATTTTGACGCCTGCCAGTGTCGTCGAAGCCTCGAGGTTGTGTTACAAATTCCCACTGTTGTGAACTGTGGCACAGTGTACTATATTTATATATGTATGTTGCACCGTATCGTGTTTAGTTGGGCCTCTCTTAATCTATATATATATAACTAGTATTTTGCTCGCTGCTCGAGCTGCTAAAGCAGCTCTCGAGGTCTATAATGGCCATTTTGAATAATAAAAAATTTTGTATGAAAAAAAAAAATCCGCCATTTTGAATTTTTTTTCAAGTCATCAAATAGACCTTCGGATCCTGATCATCTCTTGCCAAGAAACCACTCTTCCATCTTTCGTACCCTCCGAGATGGACGCCGATGAAATTTGTATGGCGGCCATCTTTTTTTCACAATTTTGAATTTTTTTTCAAATTTTTGGCAATTGGATGAGGTTTCGAATGACATTTGGTCGAGCACCTCCCACCTATCTTCGATACCTCAAGCGTGCCCTTCACCCGTCTCCGAAATCCTCAATCATCAGCTCCCTCCATATGTTGCCCTAAAGGAATCTTTGTCTTCTATATGAAACCACAAGTGAAAAAAAAAAGTTTCATACAAAATTTTACAGGAGGAAATTTTTTGAAAATCTCGGCCGCCATCTTGTTTTTCCATTTTTTTTTAAATTTTCTAAAAATCGTTTACTAATATCTTCAATTGTTGCAAGTTGTAACAAAATCGGTTGGAAAACAAAAAAGTTACAAAAGTCAGGTCGGCCGCCATCTTGTTTTTCTGAAATGTCATAATTTTTCCCTACTCGAATCCCACTTCTGAACATATCTCCCATACATTATTATATCATTTTCTGTCTCTTTCTAGGAGAACAATTATGTCAATGAGTCAGTGAGTGAGTGAGTGAGTCAGTGGTAATCGAGCTATATATAGTATAATAATAATAACTAGTATTTTGCTCGCTGCTCGAGCTGCTAAAGCAGCTCTCGAGGTCTATAATCGCCATTTTGAATAATAAAAAAATTTGTATGAAAAAAAAAAAATCCGCCATTTTGAATTTTTTTTCCATCCATCGAGTAGACCTTTGGATCCTGATCATCTTTTGCCAAGAAACCACTCTTCCATCTGTCATACCCTCCGAGATGGACGCCGATGAAATTTGTATGGCGGCCATCTTTTTTTTGGAATTTTGAATTTTTTTTCAAATTTTTGGCAATTGGATCGGGTTTCGAATGACATTTGGTCGAGCACCTCCCACCTATCTTCAATACCCTAAGCGTGCCCTTCACCCGTCTCCGAAATCCTCAATCATCAGCTCCCTCCATATGTTGCCCTAAAGGAATCATTGTCTTCTATATGAAACCATAAGTGAAAAAAAAAAGTTTCATACAAAATTTTACAGGAGGAAATTTTTTGAAAATCTCGGCCGCCATCTTGTTTTTCCATTTTTTTTTAAATTTTCTAAAAATCGTTTACTAATATCTTCAATTGTTGCAAGTTGTAACAAAATCGGTTGGAAAACAAAAAAGTTACAAAAGTCAGGTCGGCCGCCATCTTGTTTTTCTGAAATGTCATAATTTTTCCCTACTCGAATCCCACTTCTGAACATATCTCCCATACATTATTATATCATTTTCTGTCTCTTTCTAGGAGAACAATTATGTCAATGAGTCAGTGAGTGAGTGAGTGAGTCAGTGGTAATCGAGCTATATATAGTATAACTAGTATTTGCTCGCTGCTCGAGCTGCTAAAGCAGCTCTCGAGGTCTATAATCGCCATTTTGAATAAATAAAAAAAGTTTTAAATTTTGTATGAAAAAATAAATTCCGCCATTTTGAATTTTTTTTCAAGTCATCGAGTAGACCTTCGGATCCTGATCATCTCTTGCCAAGAAACCACTCTTCCATCTGTCATACCCTCCGAGATGGACGCCGATGAAATTTGTATGGCGGCCATCTTTTTTTCACAATTTTGAATTTTTTTTCAAATTTTGGCAATTGGATGAGGTTTCGAATGACATTTGGTCGAGCACCTCCCACCTATCTTCAATACCTCGAGCGTGCCCTTCACCCGTCTCCGAAATCCTCAATCATCAGCTCCCTCCATATGTTGCCCTAAAGGAATCTTTGTCTTCTGTACGAAAGTATTGGTGAAAAAAAAAAGTTTCATACAAAATTTTACAGGAGGAAATTTTTTGAAAATCTCGGCCGCCATCTTGTTTTTCCAATTTTTTTCACTTTTTCTAAACATCGTTTGCTAATGTCTAAAATAACTGCAAGTTGTAACAAAGTCGGTTGAAAAACAAAAAAGTTACAAAAGTCACGTCGGCCGCCATCTTGTTTTTCTGAAATGTCATAATTTTTCCCTACTTGAATCCCACTTCTGAACATATCACCCATACATTATTATATCATTTTCTGTCTCTTTCTAGGAGAACAATTATGTCAATGAGTGAGTCGGCGGAAAAAATAAATTCCGCCATTTTGAATTTTTTTTCAAGTCATCAAATAGACCTTTAGATCTTGATCATCTTTTGCCAAGAAACCACTCTTCCATCTTTCATACCCTCCGAGATGGACTCGGATGAAATTTGTATGGCGGCCATCTTTTTTTCGGAATTTTGAATTTTTTTTTAAATTTTTGGCAATTGGATGAGGTTTCGAATGACATTTGGTCGAGCACCTCCCACCTATCTTCGATACCTTAAGCGTGCCCTTCACCCGTCTCCAAAATCCTCAATCATCAGCTCCCTCCATATGTTGCCCTAAAGGAATCTTTGCCTTCTATACGAAAGTATTAGTGAAAAAAAAAAGTTTCATACAAAATTTTACAGGAGCAAATTTTTTTAATATCTCGGCCGCCATCTTGTTTTTCGTATTTTTTTCACTTTTTCTAAAAATCGTTTGATAACATCTAAAATTACTGCAAGTTTAAACAAAATCGGTTGGAAAACAAAAAAGTTACAAAAGTCAGGTCGGCCGCCATCTTGTTTTTCTGAAATGTCATAATTTTTCCCTAGTCGAATCCCACTTCTGAACATATCTCCCATACATTATTATATCATTTTCTGTCTCTTTCTAGGAGAACAATTATGTCAATCAGTGAGTGAGTGGTAATTGAGCTATATATAGTATAATAATAATAACTAGTATTTTGCTCGCTGCTCGAGCTGCTAAAGCAGCTCTCGAGGTCTATAATCGTCATTTTGAATAATAAAAAATTTTGTATGAAAAAAAAAAATTCCGCCATTTTGAATTTTTTTTCAATCCATCGAGTAGACCTTCGGATCCTGATCATCTCTTGCCAAGAAACCGTTCTTCCATCTTTCATACCCTCCGAGATGGACGCCGATGAAATTTGTATGGCGGCCATCTTTTTTTTCGGAATTTTAAATTTTTTTTCCAATTTTTGGCAATTGGATGAGGTTTCGAATGACATTTGCTCGAGCACCTCCCACCTATCTTCAATACCTTGAGCGTGCCCTTCACCCGTCTCCGAAATCCTCAATCATCAGCTCCCTCCATATGTTGCCCTAAAGGAATCTTTGTCTTCTGTACGAAAGTATTAGTGAAACAAAAAAGTTTCATACAAAATTTTACAGGAGGAAATTTTTTGAAAATCTCGGCCGCCATCTTGTTTTTCCAATTTTTTACACTTTTTCTAAAAATCGTTTGCTAATATCTTCAATTGTTGCAAGTTGTAACAAAATCGGTTGGAAAACAAAAAAGTTACAAAAGTCAGGTCGGCCGCCATCTTGTTTTTCTGAAATGTCATAATTTTTCCCTACTCGAATCCCACTTCTGAACATATCTCCCATACATTATTATATCATTTTCTATCTCTTTCTAGGAGAACAATTATGTCAATCAGTGAGTGAGTGGTAATTGAGCTATATATAGTATAACTAGTATTTTGCTCGCTGCTCGAGCTGCTAAAGCAGCTCTCGAGGTCTATAATCGCCATTTTGAATAATAAAAAATTTTGTATGAAAAAATAAATTCCGCCATTTTGAATTTTTTTTCCAGCCATCGAGTAGACCTTCGGACCATGATCATCTCTTGCCAAGAAACCACTCTTCCATCTTTCATACCCTCCGAGATGGACGCGGATGAAATTTGTATGGCGGCCATCTTTTTTTCGGAATTTTGAATTTTTTTTTAAATTTTTGGCAATTGGATGAGGTTTCGAATGACATTTGGTCGAGCACCTCCCACCTATCTTCAATACCTTGAGCGTGCCCTTCACCCGTCTCCGAAATCCTCAATCATCAGCTCTCTCCATATGTTGCCCTAAAGGAATCTTTGTTTTCTATATGAAACCGTGATTGAAAAAAAAAAGTTTCATACAAAATTTTACAGGAGGAAATTTTTTGAAAATCTCGGCCGCCATCTTGTTTTTCCAATTTTTTTTACATTTTCTAAAAATCGTTTACTAACATCTACAAGAGCTGCAAGTTTAAACAAAATCGGTTGGAAAACAAAAAAGTTACAAAAGTCAGGTCGGCCGCCATCTTGTTTTTCTGAAATGTCATAATTTTTCCCTACTCGAATCCCACTCCTGAACATATCTCCCATACATTATTATATCATTTTCTGTCTCTTTCTAGGAGAACAATTATGTCAATGAGTCAGTCAGTGGTAATTGAGCTATATATAGTATAACTAGTATTTTGCTCGCTGCTCGAGCTGCTAAAGCAGCTCTCGAGGTCTATAATGGCCCTTTGAACAATTTTAAAAAAGTCATACATTTTCTATGAAAAAAAAAATTCCGCCATTTTGAATTTTTTTTCAAGTCATCGAATAGACCTTTGAATCCTGATCATCTTTTGCCAAGAAACCACTCTTCCATCTTTCGTACCCTCCGAGATGGACGCCGATGAAATTTGTATGGCGGCCATCTTTTTTTCGGAATTTTAAATTTTTTTTCAAATTTTTGGCAATTGGATGAGGTTTCGAATGACATTTGGTCGAGCACCTCCCACCTATCTTCAATACCTTGAGCGTGCCCTTCACCCGTCTCCGAAATCCTCAATCATCAGCTCCCTCCATATGTTGCCCTAAAGGAATCTTTGTCTTCTATATGAAACCGTGATTGAAAAAAAAAAGTTTCATACAAAATTTTACAGGAGGAAATTTTTTGAAAATCTCGGCCGCCATCTTGTTTTTTCCAATTTTTTACACTTTTTCTAAAACATGTTTACTAATATCTTCAATAGTTGCAAGTTGTAACAAAATCGGTTGGAAAACAAAAAAGTTACAAAAGTCAGGTCGGCCGCCATCTTGTTTTTCTGAAATGTCATAATTTTTCCCTACTCGAATCCCACTTCTGAACATATCTCCCATACATTATTATATCATTTTCTATCTCTTTCTAGGAGAACAATTATGTCAATGAGTCAGTGAGTGAGTGAGTGAGTGGTAATTGAGCTATATATATATAAAAAATAATATAAAATTCAAAGTCCTGACATATATATCAACGCACAGCCTAAACCGCTGGTCCTAGAGACATGAAATTTGGAGGGTGTGTTCTTTGTAAAGAGTAGGTATCCACTAAGAAAGGATTTTTGAAATTCCACCTCTAAGTGGGTTAAATGGGGAATGGAAGTTTGTATGAAAGTCCGTCATTTTTGAAGTTACATAGATGAAAATTGGTCTTTAAGCTTTCGGTTAAAAATAAAAAAATACGTATTTCACGATTTTTGGAAATTCTATTACCGAGGGGGTTGTAAGGGATGGAAGTTTGTATGAAAGTCATTTTTCAAGTTATTTGCATGAAAATTGGTATTTGGGTTTTCGGCAACAAATGAAGAAATATGTATTTCAGAATTTTGTGAAATTCAACCCCCACCTCGATTTTCTAAATTCCATCTGAGCGAAGCCGGGGCGGGTCAGCTAGTATTATGATATTATGATGTATGAGGTCTGCACTCTGCATCTCTAAAAGATTTGTAACTCAATGGGAGTAACTGATAGTAAAGCGGCCGTGAATGAAATGCTTTTGAAAGAAAACAGATGGTAAAGACAAACAAAGGGAAGTTACTAATTAAGTTTCGGTAATTGTGGATCAATGAAAACCGATCTGTGGTGGTATGTATGGTGTTAATTAAACAGTAAGAGGTAAGAACCTACCTACAGCCGTGGTAGCCTAGTGGTTTTAAGACGTCCACATCCTATTCGGGAGGATCCGGGATCATTCCCGGGCACGCACCTCCAATTTGTCGGAGTTATGTGCGAAAACATCATGAAGAAACCTGTATGGCTGAGCGTTCTCCATAATTTTCTCAAAGGTGTTCACACACCAGTCTGCCAATCTGTATTGGGCCAGCGTGGCGGGCTGTGGCCTAAACCCTTTTTATTCTGACAGAAGACCCGAGCTTAGTAGTGGGCTGGTAATGGGTTGATCATCATGATGATGATGATGAAGTACCTACTCTGCGCTGGTGTCAGTCGCGTACCTACCTACCAATATTGCGCGTCAGGTCGAGATGACAATCCGGGCGTGGGCATAAAGCCCATGCAAAAAATCACGTCAATCCGTTGCACCCAAACCAACAAACAAACACACTTTCGCATTTATAATAAGGGTACTGATAGCTGAAGCCTAAATGCGATCACGGAAAACTTTTTTAGAGTTACAGCTACCGAACACGCTTCATTAGACGGCTTCGTTGGTTCGAAGGTTGTACCGAAGAATGTAATAAAAAACCTATTTAATTTTACGCGCTGTGAGGTAATGCTGTCGAGTTTTCAAACTTTTTAGAACACAATTTAAGTAGGCTTCGGTAATAAAAAATCTTTTCTCAAAACATTTAAGGTAGCAATACACGAATCCCTACGAGTTAAAGAGCGTAGTTCCTTATAAAAACAAGGAGCGGCGTCCACCAAACCGTAACGAGTCACTATTTCAAGACATTCGGTCTCCCACGAGTCACGACTCACGACCATGACAGTCTGGATCACTGACACAAGCACGCTGGACTTGCTAACGCTGACCAGCTGTGCAATTGCGGGAGAATGACAGCTACAATGTCACGATCGCAATCATCTCTGATTGGTTAACGTTAATTATTACCTGGATTAATGATCCCTGGGTAATCATTAGTGACAAATGACCATCAATTAAGTGATTCTTTGAATTGACTTTTGTCCACCTAGCTTGTTCTAGGCGATTCACTGTGCGGTGGCCCTACCGCGGTTGTTTGACAGCTACAATGTCACGATCGCAATCATCTCTGATTGGTTAATGCTCGCTCACTATTGGCTACAATGCATTGTTACAACAAGATTCGCACAAATTCAGCCAATCAGATCAATTGAGATTGTAATAATGATTGATGCAAGTTTTAGACAATCGCCCTACTGTTTTTAAGCAACCTAGTTCAATTCCGAAAAACCTGCATCAATCATTATTACAATCTCAATTGTTGTGATTGTCTGAAATTATGGTATTGTTGAAACAATACAAATATATTGTAGCCAATAGGGAGTGAGCATAAACTAATGAGAGATGATTGCGATCGAGACATTGTAGCTATCATTCTACCGCAAACGAGCACCTAAATGTCACGCAGTCACCTCTGATTGGTTGTTGCTCGCTCACTAATGGCTACAATGCATTGTTGCGACAAGAATCGCACCAATTCAGCCAATCACAACAATTGAGATTGTAAGAATGATTGAAATCGACCCGCTGAATCAGGGATCAGGGGTTCAATCCTTCTAAACCCTATTTTATCTATCCTAAATTGACTCCATCGGGGAATTGAACTTGAACCATCTTGTAAGTCTGACTTTGCCTGCTGTGCTTGAGGGGTTTCCGTATAGCGACAAGGAGCGGTGTCCGTCGGTCCGTGACAACTACTGATTCCACGTGAGTAAGTATCCCACGCCTACATCCGTGTGTACTAACGATACATAGTTCATGATCAACCCATCGCCGGCTCACTACAGAGCACAGGTCTCCTCTCAGAGTGAGACGGGTTTTGGCCATAGTCTGACGCTGGCCATGTGGGGATTGATGACTTCATGTGGGGATGATGTGAGACTTCACACACATTTGAAAACATTATGGAAAACTCTCAGGCGAAGGTCTCGAACGTACCGCCAAACAGTCGATTATTTTTCAGGAATTTTTTTTTAAATTTTCTCTCCGTAAGAACCATCCTCGTACTTCAAGAAATATTATGACAAAAGAATTAGCGAAATCGGTTCAGCTGTTCTCGAGATTTGCGATCAGCAACACATTCAGCGATTCATCTTCTCTATAATATAAAAATGAATCACTAAATGTGTTGGTCATCGCAAATCTCGAGAACCGCTGAACCGATTTCGCTAATTCTTTTTTTATAATATTCCTTGAAGTACGAGGAAAGTTTTTACGGAGCGAAAAATTTAAAAAATTTGAATCGACTGGTAAGCGGAACGAGGATTCGCCAGGGCAGCTAGTTTTTATATAGAGAGATATTTAGATGACGTCGACGAAATTAATAGATCAGCTTTCTTTGTAAAAAATAATCAAAGCTGCCACATAGCTGTGCGCAAGCTAAGCATAAGAAATGGTGTTGGGTTCGACGAACCTGGGACCTGTCAAACCGGCACCAATCTCACATCAATAGACCGTAAAATATAAGAAGACATTAAAGTTTCGTAATTTCTAATGTTTATTAAACTACCCGTGAGTGCAAGTTACAAGAAAAAGCCTTGAAAATCTTTTAAGCCCGGCAAGCTAAGGTTTTTTTATATATTTTTTAATTCAGATACAAGTTAGCCCTTGACTGCAATCTCACCTGGTGGTAAGTCATGATGACGTCTAAGATGGTAGCGTTATTTCAGTGACCCCTTGTTGTTTTGGTCCATTTCTATGAGAATTATATTGCAAAATATAAGTATAGTAGGTCCAGAAGAACATAAAAATATTTAAAAATACGCTGACATATTATGGCTTTCTTGAAAGTGCGCCACCACGTTTTCCGCTCACATAAGGCTAATAATTTCGTATGCGAAAGTGTGTCTGTCTGTCTGTCTGTGTCTGTCTGTCTGCTAGCTTTTCACGGCCCAACCGATTTTGACGAAATTTGGTACGGAGTTAGCTTATATTCCGGGGAAGGACATAGGCTACTTTTTATCCCGGAAAGTTAAAGAGTTCCCACGGGATTTTAAAAAACCTAAATCCACGCGGACGAAGTCGTGGGCATCATCTAGTGTTTAATTAATAAATTTTTGATCTCTCTCTTAAAATGTTTGCACACTATTAATTTAGTGGAATGTTATGGGCTCTTTATATTGTATACTTCCATCTTTTTTGTATCAACGCTCTTGCAAATAAATGATTATTTATTTATTTATTCACTTATATTACCAACTAAAAACGAGATACTTGAATAGGTACTTTCTCCAAAAACAATTTTTGATTAACAAATCTCGATCTCTATTGACTTGCACCAAAATTCAAATTATAAGGTTCTCTAACCAAGAATGCTTATTCAACGAAAGTTCCGGGTTGCTCCCATAATAATAATACTTTACATGCTGTTGAGATGGGTACTTACTGCAACCAAGAAGGTACTTATTATTAATCAACCCATCGCTGGCTTACTACTGAGAACGGGTCACCTCTCAGAATGAGAAGGTCCTAGACATAGTCTACCAAGCTAGCCTAGAACATTATGAAGACTCTTAGTCATGCAGATTTCCAAATACAAATAAAAATACAAATACAAATTTCTTTATTGCTCACGATGTTTTCTTCACCGCTAAATCAAGTGATACTTTAGTGTTTAAAACGCACAAAATAATTTTACCTAGATATAAAAAAATAAGTAGGCAATTTATTATGTTAAAAACTTTTAACAATAATAATTGCATCTAGTTCTAAGGCGACTGTTACACCATCAATTTTATCTTGCATCGGCTCGATTGCGGTAGAATGACGGCTACAATGTGACGATCGCAATCATCGCTGATTGGTTGCTGCCCGCTTACAATTGGCTACATTGGATTGTTGCAACAAGAACACCATAAATTCAGCCAATCACAAGTATTGCTAGTTTAATAATGATTGATACAATTTTCCCGCAATAGAGCTACAGCCTACATTTCAATAAATTGATATGATTGACATCGACTTCAAAATTACTTTCTTTTTACATAAATAAAAAGAAAAATAATATTTATCTTAAAGAGCCGTGATAACCTAGTGGTTAAGATGTCTGCCTCCTGTTCGGAAGTTCAGAGATTCGATCTCGGGCACGCAGACGCCCTCTAACTCTTGTGAGATATGTGTGTTTTGAAGGAAAACATCTTGAGGAAACCTGCGTGCCTGAGAGTTGTCCATAATGTCCTAAATTATACTTTCAATTCAATCTTTAATCTACACATTACGCAACCGATCTGACCTATAGTTCGCGACAGTTCGAGATGGCAATCGGGGTATGAGGCGGGCCCGCACACCCGCACAGCACCCGTACCGGGTTATCGCGGGGGCTGTGCATGTGTGCGGGGCGTCTTCACGCCGATTGCCAGCTCGACCTGTGGCGTACTATAATACGTCATAGATTGATTCAATGCTAGATTTTATCAGATTGAGCGTGCAATGTCCACTTAACGTGTAATTACTTATTTCAAATTCACAGCAAGTAAACGCGCATCGCGGTCGACTGCATGTAAAGCAATATTTGCAAGTGTAATTAAGTAATTTACGCAAGAAAGAAGAAATTTACGTAATATTCCATCCATCTATCTTCATTGTGTAATATTGTTTATACAATCGGCACGTTCTGGTCGTTTTGTTATGATTCTAAGGAAAGCTTTTCATGGTAGATGACTCGATTTAAATATTATTAATTAAAGGGTTTCGTTTTAAAATACGTGTTATACACAACTAGATTTCCGCGAATTCGTTCGGTGGGTTTAGGTATTGATTTCGGAGAGTGGGTCTAGGACCTAGGTTTTGAAAATCCGGTGGGAGGGGATTAGGGAACTCTTTAATTTTCCGGGATGAAAATATGTGAATACAATAGTGTCATTCTCCAAGCCTCCAGCTAGTTGATTCGCTAACTCAGATGTCTAACACTAAATGATAACCACCGACGTTTGTTGGTTCTACATTGCTGCTTCACTGGGCGATATGATTTTTTTTTTCGTAGAAAACCTTCAAGGGATTAAAAAATGAGCTCAGTGGCTATCATTCAGTGTTAGAAACTGAGTTAGCGAATCACCCCGCGGGTCTCTAACTAGGTATATCCATGCAACAATCACATCCATTCCATCCGTTTGCTCCGTTCAGTTGCAGCGTGATTGAAGAACAAATCGAACCACCAAACAAATACAATTTCACATTTATAATATTATTTAGATAGAATTCGGATCACCTGGTGGAATAAGTTCTACCTTCCTAAGTAGTAACCTTAATGGTTAATACTTAGCTATAAAATGGTAATAATAAAAATACACCAATATTTTTCGCCAAAATTCAACCCATGAATAAACATAGACGCGCTTTCACCGAAATCGAAGAATATCAATAAATATTCATTTAACAGAGTCGACTTCTGAATCTCAATTCATTTTCCACCGAATTATGCAATTCTGGTTTATTCGTTCCAGTTAATTACAGTTAATTGTTTTATTTGGTTCCATTGATTAATTCGATTTTGGACTACTTTCAAAACGTTCGAAAATCCGCAATTTTAATAGAAACATCAATCAAAAATCTATTGAAAATTAAAGATTAAGGACTAGAAGGTACCTACAGCACGCAACAGGTCGTGATGGCAATCGGAGAGGGAACGCCCGCACACCCGCATGGCCCCCGCACTAACCCGGTGCGGGCGGTTCGAATTAAAAACGAGGAGGCAAATCGTTTCGACTACATACGGGTGCAGACCTTGGCGATGCATTGATATTTTCAGAAATACTTACAGGATCTTTCAAAAACCTAAATCCACGCGAACAGCGTCGTGGGATAGAGCAAGGTACAGTTCTTGCAATTCACGAAGGCGAGTGGACTTTACTTGTGGTTACGTAGGATACACGGGCATTGCGATAAGTGTGCGTGCATGTCGGACCAATCATCAGTCGCGAGCAAGCGTTCGCAAACGCACACATTCAGTGTACGTTACTTATACCACACAAGGCACACAAGCATGAGCCACTCGCCTTCGTGAATTGTAAGAACTGTAACCAGTAAGCACATAAAGGTTTTATAACTAGGTTATTGGTATCAGCTCACGTCACTTGAATCATTAACCACCGACACATTGATGTAAGCAGTTTTTGCGGCACTTTCTCCCTAGCACATTGTTTAATGTGCCTCAAACACTTCTAACTTCTAATAAGACATCATGAGTAGGTATATTTTTAGTTATTGCTAGTTTTCTTGCAACTTCGGCCTTGTTACCCGACTGCGGCAAAGCCAAAAGGAAGGGTTATGATTTTGGCGGTCTATTGTATGTATGGTTGTATCTATGTGTGTTCCACTTTAGCGGCGAAACTACTGAGCTGATTTTGATTAGTGCGATGTCAATTGATTCGTTGGATGACTACACAAAATCGATCTGACGGATGTTACATCCAAAAAAAGTGGGGTGGGGATTGTATAAGTACGCGACAGGTCGAGATGGCATTCGGGGTATGAGGCGGGGGACGCCCCGCACACCCACACGTCACCCGCACTATTCCGCAGCGGGTTAGTGCGGAGACTGTGCGGGTGTACGGGGCGTCCCCACCCCGATCGCCATCTCGACCTGTTGCGTACTATAAAGCCTTTTAAAGCTCTTTATTTTCAAAAAATGTTATCTCGTGGGTATGAGGTTAGTATAATCAATAGGTTCAACTTTAGTTTACACGCACAAATTTTTTTTCAGTTCTTTGAAGAATTCGGACGAATTTTTATTTTTTCGCCTAGTTTACAAACTTTTCCCGGTATTCCTAGCATGTCATTCATGAATCAGAATGTAATTGAAATCGTGCCAAGTAGTGTGTTTCGCAGGTCTTACTCATTCAATCTGGAGTGGCCAGTGGTGCACAATAGCCATTCTGTTGGACAAAAGAATAATTAATTTAATAAGAGTAATTGTACTGTATACTTATAGGCTGATAAAGCCTTATAGCCTTTATGAACCGGTAGGTATGTATGTATATATGACGTATAGTATATTCTTTATTGCACCACAAAACACAAATGACAGGTTACAAAAAGAAATCGTTAAAACTAGGTACAAAAAGGCGGTCTTATCGCTAAATAGCGATCTCTTCCAGACATCCTTAATGCTAGGGAGAAAACTAGTTATTTTATTCTGTGACTAGTTTTAAGTAAATGCAGTAAACCCGTAGGTCAAAAGTTTTGATCTACGAAGTTACTGCCTTTATTAAATCTACTTTAGATGAAAATGATCTGCGTGGATTTGGGATTTTTAAAAATCCTGTGCGAAATCATAAAGCGAGTAGTATAATAAAGCACTGCAAATAGTAGATACACAATTTATTCAATTACTTCTTACACTTAGCTTTTTTTAATCGCAACCTGTTAGTTATACAACCGCCATCAAGACCTCGTCTACAAACCTGCCTCTCTATATTGGGTATAGCGTAATAGTTGTAAGTAAATCTAGATACAGGTAGTAAGTACAACATATTAGTACCTATGTCGAGGTGAACGGACGGCATACTTCATAGAACACTGTAAAAGTAACCTTGTGTCATGATTTCTACTCTAACCTGGCCGTAATTGCATCGTTAGTTAGACTTATGTGTGGAATGTAGGATCCTATCAAGGTGCAGGCATTAAATGTAATTTTGTACCTATTTTTCGACTAAAACATACTCTCTGTTCTCGGTAGGAAGAGCATTCCGAACCATCATCTAGTAGATTTCGAAAACAAGTTTATTTGAAAATAACTTTTCTGATCCAATCATCTGTTCCACCACTAAGTAACTAGACAAATTGTTCCACAGTCTTTAAATACTAACGGCCGATATTAATAATCAATCCTATCTATAATCTGTCGATAAGTTACTTAGCTACGTTGTTATATTTGTAAAAAAATTGGATAGTCTTTTTGACAAAATATAACAATGTTGCTAAGTAACTTTTCGACAAATTCCAGATATATAGATTGATTAAATTATTTATTGATTTGCATTCTCACTCTATTTGCATTCCGTGTCTACCTATAATTTAGCTTATCATTTTGGTAAAGTATTTTGTAAAATTAAAATTATTGTGATTGATGTAAATGTTACAAGCTGTTGGTAAACCTAATAAAGAAAATAAAATAAATTAAAAAAACTTTACATAATTATTCAAATTATGTCCAAATTATTCGCATACGGGATCACTGTGCACTGTGCAGTACCTATATCCGCGTTTCCCGTTATCCTCATAACTGCAAACATTAAACACTAAATATATCGTGGTAGGTGTTTGAACCCGACGGACGCCTGTTCTACAATGCTACTATTAATTATTATTATATGTACTTAAAATGAGTCTCACTTATTTCCATCAGCGCTACAACACTATTACAATTTTCCTCTATAGGTAGACACAGCTACATTATTTAGTTCTTCCTTCTTCCGCGATGTTAATTTTTCTATGTTTTCTCTTCTATTTCTGAGTCCTGGTTAAATTAATCTGATAGCTCGTGGCAAAGATGTTTTTTTCAGATTTCTGTTAAAATAATTTGTTTTGAAGTTTGAAAATTTTACTGCACGTATTTTGAACTTTAAAATTAGACATTTTTACGAAAATCTGGCAAACCACATACACAGATAATGGTTTCTAAAATGTATCTAATTTTCATGTACTTTGATTGCTTACTATTCAAATGTGAATGAAAAGTAGGTTCTATGTTTGTATGGAGCGCGTGATAGAGAGTCCCTTGTTAACAAATAACAGCCTAGTTTAGAATATGTGGAAGCACATATCTACGGCCGAAATTATAATCTGTCGATAAGTTATGTAGGAGCACATACCTACGGCCGAAATTATAATCTGTCGATAAGTTATGTAGGTAGGAACTTACGTTACTTGAAATGGTAAAAACGTACATAGCCACATGTGACATATTCTGTAAATTAGGGTTGTCACTTGGCATAATTTATTATGACTCAATTTTTTTAAAGAATATTATTAACCTTTGACAAAGCTGTGATAGCCTAGTGGTTAGGACGTCCGCCTTCAAATCGGAGGTCGGAGTTTTGATCCCGGGCACGCACCTCTAACTTTTCGGAGTTATATGCGTTTTAATTAATTAAATATCACTTGCTTTAACGGTGAAGGAAAAACATCGTGAGGAAACCTGCATGCCAGAGAGTTCTCCATAATGTTCTCAAAGGTGTGTGAAGTCTACCAATCCGCACATGGCCAGCGTGGTAGACTATGACCAAAACTCTTCTCACTCTGAAAGGAGACCCGTGCTTTGTAGTGAGCCGGTGATGGGTTGATCATGATGATTAACCTTTGATTAGGATTTTTTTGACAAAAAGAAATCAAAGTAGATGACAGACACGCTAACCCGTTGCGGGATAGCGCTAGTGACGTGCGGGTTTGCGAGGCGTTTCCCCGCCTTATACCTACCCTGATTGCCATTGACCTGTCGCGTACTATAGCTGATGCCCGCGACTTCGTTCGCGTGGGTATAGGTTATTAAAAATCTCGTAGGATCGTTTGATTTTCCGGCATAAAAAATGTCCTGTAATTTTAATCTAAGAATAAAATATAATAATTCAAGAATAAGAAAAAAGAACAAACATTAAAGACGAAGAAAATTATTATTTTTAGCTAGTGCCAACCCTACGTCATTCAGCTTTAACTGTACGCGTATTAATTCTGACCCACTTGTATGAAAATTGAAGCTTCGTGCTAAGCAAATGGGGAGGTGCTAATAAACAGTTTGTTTACGTGATCTATTGAACGTGTGCTCAGTAGATAGGTACATTGCGGCTAGTAACTTTTATTAGAAGAAATAGAGTAGGTATACCTATGAGTATACCTATCTGATTTCAAAGGAGGTAAATAAAGAGTACGGACTTCCAAAAAAGAGTACTGAAATAATAATAAAAAATTCGTGTTAACGTAACCTCAAAACGCTTCTCAAAACAACTAATGACATTACATTGACATAATGACATTAGTGGCTGCGTTCAGAAACGTCCAAATTGGGGATACCACAGTAAATAGTCTGCTTTTTTGGTTATGATAATGGTTTTGCATAATATTACACAACTGGCACTAGTACCTACCTACAGTAAATATTGTGTAAAAAAGAGTATTTTAGCATACTCTATTAGTGTTAGGTATAGATTATAGAGTACGCCTACATGATATAGAGTACAATACTCTATTTTAGAGTACGGTTGGCAACCCTAATTGCAGCATCACAGATCATGGGATCTTGCTTCACGCGTTATAATGTGCTTTCCGACGGAATCTCGGTTACAGCGGTCGATATCAACGGAAGCACAGGAGATTTTACAGAGTATACTGCACAAGTGTATGTGCTAAGAAAGGTCCACTCTCTATTCCCTTACTCTCATAATCCGATGGGACGGAAATCCGACACTGCCGGAGAAATAGAATCAATAATCATCATCATGATCAATCCATCGCCGGCTTACTACAGAGCACGGGTGCTACTCCTCAGAGTGAGAAGGGTTTTGGCCATAGTCTACCTGGCCTACGCTGGCCATGTGCGAGAGAGATTAGGCACAGATGACAGCGCCCGGCACGGTTATACGTTGGCAGATGTAATCTCTATTCTCTCACTCTCATAGTATGATGGGACGGCAATCCGACACGACTGGAGAGATATTAGGCACAGATGACAGGGCCCGGCACGGTTATACGTCGGCAGATGTAATCTCTATTCCCTCACTCTCATAGTATAGTATGATGGGATGGTAATCCGACACGACCGGAGAAAGATTAGGCACAGATGACAGGGCCTACGACCTTCGCAAATCTCAAACAATTTAATATAACGTTAGGTTTACGAAAAGATAACCAAGTGCAATTGCGCCCTTAGCAATATCGTTTAGCTTATTATCAAAAAGGGCTTTTACTTAATAATAATTAAAATTTCCTTCCAGACATTTGACTGCTTGAGACGAATTCCTAAGAAGTCATAAAAGGTCATTCGCGTCCGTCAGTCAATTGATTAATTTATAGAAACGACTGAGAAGGGACTCAAATGTAGTGTGACCGCGTCAAGTGAATTTTCTAGGACTATCCTATTTTCTTATGAAATTAAAAAAATTAAGCATCATTTCTAAAAATATTTTACAATTAGAATGCGTAATTATATTATAATTAATCTCCAATCAGTTGCAAGACTAATAATAATTAACTATTGATATAAACCAAAATTAATTTACTATTGCCTAAAAAGTACAAGAAATACAACCGTTGATAAAAATATTATATTCAACTGTTTTTTGTAGGGAATATTTGAATGAAAAGGTATATGTTTAAATATATTATCATGGTCTATTGCCACGGTCACTGCATTCGAAGTGGACAAATTGATGTTATACCCTGCGAGCCGGAGTAATTGCCAGTTAGTTGCTTTTAACGTGCTTTTAACTGAGCTTAGGGCATGACATCGTATCTAGTAGGTAAGGTACCTCATATTGGAATTAATTAGCCTTTGGTGATACGGCTATATGCTTTGAGTATTTGTCATCTAAGACTGAATGATTCGTCACTAATCTCTTACGTCTACCTTTCAGCATACTAGAAAAGTACATACTTTCATAGCCTAAGCATCCATGACCATATTATGTTGACAATTTATAGCCTCATAAAAACTCCATGATCATAAAAAGGAGACGAAAATAGAATCGAATGAAAACATGGGCAGTAACTCAATAATTGAAAACACAAGTTTTTGTATAAATGCCTTTTGTTTTTGCATCCTCGTTGCCTACACATGCCTAGCCATTGTAAACAAATCGGTTTCGCTCTGCAACACCCGCCGGTGTCGGGTTCTACGCTCATTCTTCGAAAGCTGTACAAATATTCATTGAAACCTGAGCTCGAGCTTTGCAGTGAGTAAGCATGTAAACTGTGTCCAAAGTCGAAATACCGCCACATCATAATAATTGATCTGGACTCAGGAATGCTGACGGTTAGTCCAAAGTCAACACATTGACTTTGGCCTGGCGAGTCTTCAATTCAATCCATCCGTGGTGTGCGTAAATTCTTTGTCTAAAATTCTTGGTAAATGGTACAAAAATTGTTTTATAATTTAGGCACTTCGGAGATAGATTGGGAACTCGCCATCACAAACCGAAGTTTTAGATTCATAAACGCTAAGCGCCCTTGGCATTCCTGAGGATTGCCCAGGTCAATTGCAATTTGCTGGCATTTTAACTTTGAACTATAATAACATAACTATATGACTACGGCTTATTTCGGCTTGAGTTATAATATTTTTCGAAAACATACAAGTTTGCAGTACCTACTGATGACGAATCATGAAAGAATTTTTCGAAGCGATATTTTGTGCATTAGACACGTTCCGAACATCACATAATATATTACATTAGACAAAACCTCTAACAATCAGTAATTTATGGCAACTGATGGGTTGAAGAGGAGTTTGTAAACGACGTAATGCTTATTTATTGACGTGATTTTAAAAACAAAACCGTAAATTGTAATAAATTGGCTGCTAGTAACCATTTTTGATGAGAAAGCTTATGAAAATAGTTTCATTATACGCAAAAAAAAGATAAGCTAACTGATTAACAAAATATCTACGTTCAGCTAGGTCCAGGAACTTGTTACATATAAAATCTAAATAAAATCCACAGGGACGAGGTTGCGGGCATTATACCTACCTTATTCTATGGTAAAGACTAAAATTAAAAAATGTTCACCTAGGCGTCAGATTTAAAAATTCTAGAAAAAAATACTAAATGCACTGAATTTCGACCATAAATAGGTTGATAGCACAAAATGACTGGCTTAGGTTGCAAAATATACACAAAATGAACATCAGCGCATTGTGTATTCACATCTGTTGAGCAAGCTTCACTCGCAACTTCCTCCGCTTGTCTTGAACATGTGCGAGATTATCGTCTGTTTAATACACTCTGGCATTGAACTGAATAGAATCGATGATTATTATCAAGCATGCCTGGTTCCATACGATCAATCATTATGTGTAGTTAATTAAATACTTGGATCTCTACATCTAATACTAACTACTGAATCTCAGAATACAGTTTGCTCTGTTCTAATTTAAATAAAATCTGTCCATTAGCAATCTATCTATAGATTTGAAATGGACTAGCCAGTTATTAATTCCTCCGGGGACTTACTATTCCTATTCCATCCCCACATCCAGTAACAAGGACCTGGGACGTTTTCATACCTGATGACCAGCTTATGCTAAATGCTGTGCCACTGATGAAGCGGTAGTGGCTAGCCTAGTGTTTTTTATCGACAGTTTGTTTAAACAATGGTAAAACGCATGTAAAATTGGATTAGCAAATAGAACACGATAGGAAATTGTCACTGTATTCTATTTAGCAATTCACAAATTGGCTAACACAGTCAGATAAGAAAATTCAACCATAAATAGTTTGGAAACTCTAACTCAACATGTATATGTAACTTACTTTAGAAGAAAAATTATTCACAGAAACGAATAAAAGAGCGGCAGCTATTAATCTTATTTATTAACGGTTTATTTCTCGATCTGCAAGTGATTATTAAATGCAAATATAAATATTGGTTAATTATCTTTAAGCAAAATTAATGGTTATGTTAAATACGGTTGAACGTATTTCGAAAAATTTCCGAATACTAATTATACATAGGTAAGTATAACTAATATACATCTTTGCAGTTATTAATTCCAATTTATTCACATTTCTCGCTTGTTAAACAAGATATCGGTTATTTATGCAGATAAATGTGTAGTAGGTAAGTGGTTGAGGTAAATAGATATGTAATAGGTACTAATTTGGTGCTAGTAAATCTGAAAGTCAGCTGTCACAAATAGGCGGATGATGATGACATTATCCTATTTCTATTACTAAAATCTCTAAATTTACATTGTGATATCCTTTGTAACTGGTAGCATTAGAAAAAGGATGTCAAATTCCTGAAAGGCCGGCAACGTATCGGCAGTACCTCTGGTGCTGCAAATGTTCATGGGTGGTAGGAATTACTTAACATTAGGTGATCCGTCTGCTTTCGTAATTAATCTCTATTTTTTTTACAAACTTTATTTCATGTAGGCCAACTTCTGGCTCCTGTAGTAGGTACTAGGTACCTACGTCAAGACTTTACCAGCAAATTCTAACTACTGAGAAGAGCTGCTACTCTTTTGAAAAACGCAAAATTTTACAATATTACATTAATATAGCTAAGTATAATATCAAATTAACAAGTCATAACACAATTGATCTGCCAGTCGGCATAGTTTAGTTTAGTATTTGACAACGGAATTAGCAAAAGCCGTCTTATAGTCTGTACCAACTACCAACATAACGGTAATCAAAACGTGACTTCTGCATGAGATTCTATCTTGTTTAGCCGGCGACCTAATACCGGAATAATTACCACTGTCGAAGGAAAAAATAATGTTTCCGTACAAAGAATTCCGCAAGTAATAACGATAATTTTAACATCAAGTGTAACCTAGATTTTGTAATGAATAACTTTCACAAAATAGGGGTTCGAAATTTGTGTAGTCCACGCGGACGAAGTCGCGGGCATAAGCTAGTTATTTATAAAAACCCAAAATTATGGCCATCTACTATTTTTTTATAATATGTGCAACTGATTTTTCGAATACATTTTTTTAAGTCCCATCCAGATTCTGAAGCAACAAACTAAATCTGTTTAGCGTCTAAATTCTAAACTGCTGACTAACTAGAATTAATGACATATGGCACGAGTTTTGTAACTTAACTAATCATGACAATTCTTTAACACAAGATAGATTCCAATGAAGAGATCGTTTACCGAAAAACTTAGGTAGATAGGTACATACATAGAATAAGAAATATAGAATAATAGAATATATAGAAAGTCAACAACAGTTTTATTTACAGCAGAATTGTTACTATCATTATCATTTATTCTTATTACCACTAACGTTCAACAGTGAACCTTTATAGGGACCAAAGGCAAAAAGGTCTCAATAAAACATAAGTAAAGTCGTTATACTGAGAACTGTATAGCATAACCGCAACCATTCATAAGTGTGTATGAAAGAGACGGAAATATAGAGAACTGCATAAGTTGGAGTGAGATAGAGGTATTGCATTCCGACGGGCGCACCATTGCATGCGTTCGCGCAGCCGCTGAGTTGCTAGCCTGTGACCTCTTGACCTCCCATAAAGTTGAAGATTATTTATTTCATGGTGATAACAAAAAAGGAATATAATTGTACTATAAAAATATCCAATACGCATAAACATAAAATTATACAAGAAACCATTAATATAAAGCATAAATTTTATTTTGATTCTATCAATCATATTGATACTATTAATAATTGAAACTTCGTTCGCGTGGGTGTAGGGGGAACTTTTGATTTTGCACCATAAAAAGTAGTATAAGATATCTCCATTCTTTTCAGTTAAATTGGTTCAGTATATTATTGTGGAGCGAAGGAGTAACAAACATCCAAACTTTCACATTTATAATATTGAATGTTACGAATTAGGATATTTCGTGAGAGAAAAACAGGAATAAATTATTGAAATGAAAAATAGATGACTTCAAAGTTAAACACAATGAGATTAAATCCAAAAGGGGATTAGATGCGTCTCTTATTAAAACTGTTTCTTTAAATAATGAATTTTAAATTTGAAAATTTTCAGTCAAAATCAGTGCGAAGACAGAGCTAGGCGAGTACAGAAAATCCAAGATACAAAAATTCAGGACCGGCCTATTATAACATACAATAAAATATCATAATCCTTATTATTTTATAAAATATACTAGGTTACTGTAAATAGAAGATGAAACCAACTTAAATACACAATGAAAAATTATACATTTTGCTGGAGATTCGAAATCAGAGCTGGTAATACTCCGTCTCAGCTGCGTCTGCCGTCTGCGCCGCTCTCCATTCGCTTGTATTGTATTGTATATCATTCGCGTACGCGCATCGAATCGAGACGGCCGTACGTTTACGAGCGTCGTAACACAATACATCGGTATCGTGACGGCCAATACCAAACATATCCCCAAATCCATAACCTTTATGGTGTTTATACTTTAAGGTGACGTCACAACCGAAACGAAATCTGTGTTCTGGTGAAGTGAAGTGTTATAAGTGTACTAAAGTGAGAACTACCGAGGGTACTTTCACTGGACTGAAAGTTTTTAAAATATTCATTCGGAGCTTCTTATTATTTATAAGGATGGCACAGGAATGCGGACTCTATTAAGGTGAATATGTAGGTCTAATTAGAAATTATGTTACCATATAAGATATAATAGAGACGATATGGAGAGATCGATTGTTGTCGTGTATTGCGTTAACTGTCATTGTTTTAATGCGGCTCACATTCTTATCCTACTTTTCAGTATACAGGCAGTAGTGAACATTTAAATAAATATAAATGCTATAGTAGGTATAAATACTATACGGAAGAGAGGTTTTGCTTATCTCTCTTGAGGTAAATCTCAAACGGTACAAATAGTCGAGGCTCGACTCACAAGCAAATTCCCACGTTCGATTACCGGTAAGGTCAGTTTAAGTTCCTCTTAGACTGCTATTAACAGTTAAGAACTTATCATTTGATGAGCTTGTAGTCAAGTCAATTTCTCTACATATGTACTATACGAGTAGAACTTATTTACAAAATACATTATATTGGATCTATTAGAAACAATGTCAAAAATTAAAACACATTGGAAAAAAAAGGGAAATGAACAAATAAAAAATTTAAACGTAATTCACCTATTTTATTCACACAGAATTTTTAAACTTGGAGAAAATTATAGGGAAATGGAAATAAATACGAACCCCAAACTAGGATATATCATAAAATAATAAAAAAGTCTGTGTTTGCAAGAAAAAGTTAAAAAAATATAGGTATTTGTAGTGCGTTTTAGAAATTGCCATAATGTAAGATATCATACACAATACCTAATTACCTATTTATCTCATTATCTCTTACTTAATTGCAATCTAACAAAAAACATACAAATGAAAAGTGTTTTGTCATAAATGGCTCGGCATTAGATTCTTCTTTAGAAACCGATCATCTGGTATTAATTACATGGTTTTATACCACAACGAAACTAGTGAAAAAGTCACGAATCATTAATATTGTGCGCAACCATGCAACTTCGCGTAAAACTGTTTTTCTTTTGTACAACAATATATCTAATCGCTTCAGTACAGTCAGCACTTAAATACAATATGTATTTGTCAGGAAAATAGAAACGCTGAATAAATAAGTAGGTATGGTATTACAAAAATATCGTTTTTTTTTAAATAATATGCTTGCTTAATATGTTTGTTTTTGGATTAGTAAGTAGGTAACGTTCATACATTTCTAGCTTGTGCTCGCGACTTCATCCGCGTGGACTACACAAATTTTAAAGCCCCATTTTACCATGGAGGTGAATTTTCAAAAACTCTTTCTCAGCGGATGCCTACGTTATAATAGCTATCAGCATGCCAAATTTTAGGCCGATCCGTCTGATAGATTAGTCAGTCAACTTTTCCTTATATATAAACAGAATATGTAAGCTTGAACTTAAAAATATCCTGTATGAAATCCTATAAGAAAAACTACTTAACTAGAAATCCTATCTTGCTAAGACTCGTCCTAGAAATTTCAAAAGCCAGGTCACTCTATTTTTTAAACAACATAGCTTCTAATTTAATTGATATTTCTAAGATAATAGTCCTAGAAAGTCCGCGAAATTTCAAAAGCCAGGTCACTCTATTATTTTAAACAACATAGCACATAGTGTTTAATTATATTGACATTTCTAAGATAATAATTAGTAGGTTTCAGCTTGAAATAAGGAAGTGAAAATGTGTATTGCACTCGTCTCCTTAAATAGGTATGAGTTATATTATCTACCCACTAGTATGACGACAGGTGTCCCATTTTCATGGATAAAAGGCAAACCTGTTGATTATATTATTATTTCTTAGTACCTACTTATGAAAAAGTCAATTAAACATAAAAAACCAAACTGGTCAAGTGCGTGTCAGAATACGCAGAAAGGATTCCGTAGTCATTATTTCGTATTTACATAAAGCACGTAAGTCCTAAGTAAATTACTTAACACTGATTCATTACTTCATCAATGGGAGCTTCTTTTCAAAAACTGTCTAAAAAACATCATGATGGTTTTAAAATACCTACTTACCTATTCATTGAGATATATCACTCAAGTGGATAAAACAAAATTTTAAGCATTAATGTTCAGGTTTTTTTTTCTAAATTTCATTAAATTTAGAAAAAAAATGAACAAAGGCACATTTGCCTCTGTACATGGCGGTTACAGTTTTCTACCATTGTCCTAAACATTTTTACAGCTCTTATACTTACTTACTTAGTTAGTTCATTTTTAAAATGGTTGTAACACACAAATAAACAGACGGACTGGACAAAACTATAAGGGTTCCTTGTTTTACTACGGAACCCTACATAAGGCAATTAACCATAAAAAACTAGAGCGGTAAAATATTTAATTGTACTTCACTGGTATAGATAGGTACCTACCTGCCAGGTATTTTTGCTACTTCTGCAATCTGATGTAATAACAACAAAATAAGCGTTATTATTCTCGCTGAGAAAAAAAAATTAAGTAGGTAAGTACCTACTTCATTTTTTATTTACTTTTTTTTAAAATCTTTTATTAACAGGCTTTTATATTTAGTTATGTAATAATATGTCAGCCTTTTTATTTATTTATACTTAGTAATTAGTATCACACTTTAAGTATCAGATCTGTATTTCAATATTTAATCAAGACTAATGCAGCTGCAGTTGGTTAGTAATAAGCATATAGCAACAAAAAGGTAACAAACAAACACTTTCTTTTATATTTTTCTGGTAGTTTTGAAGTCGACTGTACCAAGTTACACAGTGTGTCAGTTATCTCGAAAACATTTTAACACGATATCTTAGTACCTATCTATGTATTTGCTCTCGTATATACCTACTTTACCTATTTATATCGCAGATAATGTTTTTATCTGACACAATCTGGCGTGGTTTTCACTTTTCCCCTGTAGTGCTAAGCAAACATCGGATTTGTGAAATTTTTGTGATATCTTTGACTTTAGGAGGTATGTAGGTACCTATAAAATGTGCCATGTCAAGAATCTCAACATAAAAAAAGTCGGACTCGCACACAAATGGTTCCGTACGATCGTTCAATAAATAATACATTTTTTTTTAATTTTCATTATTCTGTTGTTATAGCGACAATAGAACTACCTATCTATTCTGTGATAACTCTACCTATTTATGGTTCATGAGATGCAGCCCGCTGACGGACGGACGGACAGCGGAGACTTAGTAATACTGTGGTAATAGGGTCCCGTTGGAAACCTTCGAGTACGGAACCCTATAGTAGTATGTTATAAATGTATCAAGTTTTTAGGGATCCGTACCCGAAGGGTGCAAACGGGACAATATTACTAAACCTACCTAGTAATTTCCTGCCTATTTAGTAGTTTATAAGTAAATAGATTTTAAATACATAAAGACAAATTGACGTAACATTAGTAATTCAATATAGGCCTATCAATACAGCTCGCGTCATTTCCTGTACAAAAGATCAACGGTTGACCCGCAGGCTAAGAATGCCGATTGCCGATAGCAATCGTGACTTCGAAATACATTCATGACTTTATGACGTACCTGCCATGAAATACTTTAAATTGTTCTGCATCAGGATAAATATTGATAAACATTTCAATCGATATGAACTTAATGAATTTTATGAGTTAACTAGCAGTTGCCCGCGACTTAGTTCGTGTAAAATTTCTGGTTTCTCATGAGAGCTGAAATTTTCCCGCTGCAAAAGGCCTCACTTACCTACTCACTCAGTCTAACTTCAAGGCACGGAACCCAGAATACCTAAATGCCAATTTTCATATATCTAACTTCAAAAACATAGAACATTCATACAACCTTTCAACCCCCATTTTACCCCCTTAGGGGGGAATTTAGTTAGATCCTTTCTTATCTGATACCTACCCTCTAGAAAGGACCTACGTTTCAAATTTCAAGTAAAAATAACAATAGTTAAAACTTTTCTATCAAAACTTTTACCCCCTATTTTAGCACCCTTAATGGGATTTCCCAAATTGACTTATAAAGTTTTAATTATTTAAAGCTAATAACCTAAATGGCGATTTTCACGTCTCTAACTTCAAAAACATAGGACTTTCATACAACCTTCGACCCATGACTTGACTTGCTGGAAACCTGCATGCCTGACAGTTCTTCATAATGTTTTCCAAGGTGTGTGAAGACTGCCAATCTGCACTGGGTTGGCAGTCTTCACACAGCTTTGCAGGCTATGCCCTAAATCCTTCTCATTCTGAGAGGGGACCCATCATGGTAATGATGATGATGGTGAAACACACCAGATTCGATGGGTGAAACTTAATTTAGTCTAACTATATAAAGTGAAAAGGTCAACGCACAGCTCAAACTACTGGATGGATCGGGCTGAAAATTGGCATGCAGATAGCTATTACGACGTAGGCATTCGCTAAGAAAGGATTTTTGAAAATTCAACCCCTAAAGGGGGGAAATAGGGGTTTGAAATTTGTGTAGTCCACGCGGACGAAGTCGCGAGCATAAGCTAGTTTGGACATAAAAAGGCGATCTAAGATGTCCTAAAAGTTGAATTGTGATTATTTTTCAAAACTTAAATTGCATAGGTAGGTACCTACCTTTGTCCGCGACAGGTTGAGATGGCAATCAGGGTTTGAGGCGGGAGGACGCCCCGAACACCCGCACGTCACCCGCGCTCGCCCGCATCAGGTTAGCGCGGGGGCTGTGCGGGTGTGCGGGGCGTTACCTCCCCAAATACCTTTTCGACCTATCGCGTACTATACCTAATGTGGTTAAGTTCTTACAAAAGTATACCTACCCGTCTTACCTCAACACACACGCGGAAATGTTGAAATGTGTTTCCTAAAAGCTAAACTCATTAAGAGCATTCATCTATCATCGTTGTTCAACGCATTTCCATCACATGCTACCAAGTCCCCGGTTCCCACTTCCCAGCGTGAGACAAAAAACAAATAAAACACTAACGAACAGCGGGTATATAGTTATCGTGAACTACTTTGTTGAAGTTAATTTATCGTCTGCAAGTGTTAACCCATAGCCTTCTCTATATAGGAGGCTGTGGTTAACCTCACACGTTTTTATTTTTTGTCAGTTAAATTGTTTATGTCAGAATTACTTGGGGTAGAGTTGCTACTTTTAAAAACAAAATTCATATCTTCTATCCCAATCTTACTAAAACAAAATTAAAATACACTAAATTATGCTTGCTTTCGAAATGAAAAGTGCTCTTTTGTTTAGTTTGGAGTCAAAAATGCTTTAAGCTTTGATCAGTATTTTTTTTATTTTGAACAACAATGAGATGAATGAAAATAGGTATATGCTTTATTTACTGTTTGTACACCATCATAAAAAAGAAAGTCATAAATGTAAAACGATAAAATAACACAAAATATAGTAGAAGTGCAATAATTGGCAGCCTTATCACTTTGCAGCGACTTCTGCCAGTTTTATATTCAATTTTGTTCATGAAATACTCTCTAAATTTATTTTAGTTTGGGAATAAAAAAAGCGATTTGAAATTTAGATATCCTTAAAGTTAAATTATGATTATTTGCTTTGCTTGATTATCTATTATTTTTGCTACACCAGTGTCGTGGGCATGTTTCCTTCACATTCTCAACATATTATTACCGATAGCAGTTGCATGTTATTACAAACAGGTAGGACATTATTTCGTTCGCCGATTCCCATGCATTGTGTCGCAGCCTCATTGTCCGAGACAACAAGGGTCCAATGACGTGACACCATTGTTTCGGACCTCTATGTAACAACCTACTGCGACATGGTTCAGTTTTGAGTTCAAGATCGGTACAGTAATTTTTCATGTGAACTTGGAACAAAATGTTTTCGTTTTCACTGTAAAATAAGAAAATAATCACTACCCCTATTGTAAACGCGAAAGTGTGTTTTTTGTTGGTTTATTGGTTTGTTGGTTTGTCCTTCAATCACGTCGCACCGGAGCAACGCATCGACGTGATTTTTTGCATGGGTATAGTTTAAGACCGACCTAGTGAAGCTGCTTTTACCCCGGAACATCAAAGAGTTCCCATGGGATTTTCACGCGTACGAAGTTGCGGGCATCAGCTAGTTACTAGATAATTTATATCACGTATGCACGTAATGCCACCAACAGAAGTCGCTGGAGAGAGATCGTACGAGCAGCAGTGTAGGAGAGTTCATAGCCACGACCACTCTACCAAGAGTAAACATTGAGAAGGAAGGATCACCGTGTCTTTTGAATTTAGTCCAATCCCTTGCCTATCATTTGCAAAAATCTTATGTCCAAATTGCGCAAATTAGAGACCAGCGAGCCTTACTATACCGAAGATTCACTATAATATGCATTTGAATTTTGAATTTCGAAAGTTTAATCTCAAGCATCTAGATTTCTTAACGCGAGTTGTGTACAAACAAATTAAATTTCATGGACGGTATAAATTTTACATACCTACATTACCTTCACAGCACGCTTCATAGCTGTTAGCAAGAAAAAAATTAGTCTTTTTCTAGTCATATCTGAATAACTGAATCCTCTTTAATCACTGTTTAGATCTTCCCTTCTAATTGCGTCGCTAGCCTCTTGATAATGTTTTTCCAACGAAGCCTGTTCTCCACCGTGTGATGAGCATGATAAGCAGAGCAGATGCCAGAGTCAAATGTTTCCTTCACCGGGTACGTCCAACGTCTTGGGCTACGTCCATGTGACCTCTGCCCTTTCGATCTTCCATGTAAGCTTAGCTTTTCTATGTTTGTTGCATCTTTCCTGGCTCTGTAACCAAAGTATGCTCCTGAAAAAAACATATTACACAATCGAAAATAATGTAAATTGTTATAAAAGAGGACGGATTTGCCTGACGCTTGTTCCAGCAGTATATCAAATCTTTGAAAACGGCAACCACCGAGTTTCTTGCTGGTTCTTCTCGATAGGAAAGGCATTCCGAACTAGTGGTAGATGCATTTGACGATTCAAACGTACTTGTAAAAGTTTAATTGAATAAAAAATATTTTTATTTCTTTATTTAAAGTATTCCAGTTTGTTTGTTTTACGCAGACATATGGATTTCACCATTAGATATGATCATATCAAAAGGTCTGTCTGAGTTA
Source organism: Maniola hyperantus (assembly GCF_902806685.2). Classification (NCBI taxonomy): domain Eukaryota; kingdom Metazoa; phylum Arthropoda; class Insecta; order Lepidoptera; family Nymphalidae; genus Maniola; species Maniola hyperantus. The sequence continues at coordinate 2,221,598 of NC_048546.1, read as the reverse complement.
TTAAAACTGAGTTATTAAATTAATTGGATTTCACCATTAGGTATGATCTTATCAAAAGTAAAGTCAGACAAACACGAAAGTACCTACTTGTAAAAAAAAGGTGAAACTTAACCGTCTGACGTCTGCAAAAAGTTCCAACCACACGTTGTTTACATCGTTAACCTACTTTTGGATGGTTATCATGGTTCGTAGAGCTAATAGCATCTGTCTGTGATCCATTAAAATGTGATTTAGTAATGATGCAGACTGCAGTCAGGTATAAACAAACAGCTCATTAGTGATTGTTTATACCTGAAAGAGCCTCCCCGCGTGGTGCTTAGTTTTATACCGATCACAAGCACCCGGCGTCCCTGGAAGCAGCTACTACACGAACAAAATCAGTCTTATGACATATCTTTTCACCACGACACGACGGCTACCTTTAAAATCGTGGTTGCGGCGTTTTGAGAAAAAGAAGAAGTGATTGTTAAAAATGAGAGATAATCTTAACTTTATTTCATAATAAGACATAATCAAACTTTTGTTATAAAAGGATTTGCTTTTAAAAATAATGTGTGCTTATTTCATTAGCTATTTGTCGGAAAAATACACTGGTTTAATGGTAATGACGAATATAAATTCTTAAGTTACTAAAAGGAAAACAAACAATCAACCTTTTTTTTTATTAAATTCAATAATGACCGTTTAGTTAAATCCGTCATTATTTTGCAATAGGGACCTACGACCTGCCTGCTTGATTTTTTTGCATATTATACCTACTTCTAGCTATATACATTTGTATATAGCTAGAAGTAGGTATAATATGCAAAAAAAATTTATTAAATTTCCTACTCAAGTACTTACATAATATATAGCTTTAATTAAAAATTGTTTTTAGCTTGAGTAGGAAATTTAATTAAAGTTACACAACAGAGTTGATTCAATATAATTTTTACTCGTTTAAAAAAACCATAAAAGTATAAAAGTGGATTCATTAATAAGAAATGCTCGTTAAGAATGCCAACCCACTTTTACAATACTGATTGATCTTAAAGCAGTTTTTATTGAATCACATTCACTGCGCACAGTCATAAGACGGAAGTCAATACAATAAAGTTTACAGGGAACGAACTCAATATTGCATATTTGAATTTAAGATAGTCGCACATCTATTAATAAAACAAGTCGTACAGCCGCCTGCGCTGAAGGAATTAAAATGATTGTCAATACATCGCTATTTGTTACATTACATTGCTTCGGTGTATCTGATTCGTACCGGTAACATGACTTGATGAATTTGACGTATGTTGAAGAGTTGTTATTGTCTATCACATTTATATTATGGAGTTCGCCAGGTTTTTCAGAAATCACCATTTTATTTGACCGTCTAGTCTCAGACCCTAGTTTAACTTTTCAATGTGAACTCTGCATAAATCGTTCATCATCAATCAATCATCTGTGTACATTTAGATGGACGTAAAACTTTTCTGTTCTTTTCTCATCCATACTAAGTGACAGATTTACGCACAGTTAACATTAATTTAAAAATTACACTGAGGCCTCAGAAATTGAAAACTTACACTATAGCACAGGTTCTATTGGCATTTAAATTTTAAAACCTACTTTCTTAAAAATATGTTACGTATTTACGCGTGCTGTTAGATGTGTGAACAGTTTAAGAAGGAAGTCAGTACACACTACACAATAAAGTTAACCGGGAATAGAACTCAATATTATGTATTTAGCGGCTCTGATATGTGGGGAAGGGGTCAATAACTCCTGTCTAATTATAGTTTATGTGTTAGGTATTTATAAATAGTCGCTCTGCGGTTTGGATAGGGCTGCCAACTCTAGGACTATAATGCCTACTGAATAAACGTTAGTCTTGATAGTCCTAACAGGAAATGCATTGTCCTGCCCCCATATTACATGCATTGACGCAAACAAGCATTGTTAACTAAATTTGGGTGATGCAAAACTAATCTAAATATGAATTCTCTTTTAATCCCGTGATCAAACCTCTACAACATTGTTGAATATTGGTGCAAATTTTAACCTAAATTCTAACTCTCTAAAAGAACTTAGTTCTATTTTTTTTTGAATGAAATATTTTAGATAAATTTTTGAAAGCAGTTTTATTTAAGGCACAAATTCTGAACTAAATTTTCCTAATCTAAAACTCTAAAAACTAATGTCATACCTGTGTGTCATACTTTTTGTAGGTTTTGAAGGTAAAATTTTGATAGTGATCTTTTCAGATCTGTCAATTTACTTTGTGGCGAAGTCTGTACGGTCTGTAGTGTAGATTCCTTGTATTACAACTTCTGAAAGCCGCATTTGACACACTGACATTTGTGTTGTTTTTTTTTTATATAAGTCCAAGACCTTTATGTTACTAAACTAAACACGACTATGTTTTGTTTCACCATTACAGTCGTTTTCGTTACGTTTTCGTCATAATACCTTTGTAACTGGAATATTACGTACCTCTAATAGGTACACGCATTTCCGATCGCCTTTATCAAGAACCGACTATTATTCATTAGATAATCGTGTTTGAACACACGATTAGGTATTATTCAGAACTTTTTTATCAGTGACATCGAACTCACCAACGCAATCGCCTGTAAAATTACAAACAAATTAATGTTATTACTAGGTAGTATTCCGTTTGAATTGTATTGATTAATTAATTTGCATTTCGACTAACAGTTTTAGCTATCGATATTAAAATTCTAATTTGAATACCTGCAATTACAAATCTGTCACTAAAATCTCTCATAATTAACTTTAAAACGTCTAGGTTCCATACAACCTTTATAACTTTTATTACAATTTTGCTGTATTTGGAATCGTACTGCTTTGCATCTCTCTTCATCGCCTGCCATCTTTCATTTCATTTGGCTTTATTATCGTTTACTTGTCACCAAAGTTGAAATAGAGATCCATCTCGCAGGATATGAAGAAACTCATGAACGGAAATGATACTGTGCGGTTACCGCTCACTTTCAACTTTAAATCAAAGAAATTTTACTTGTTTTTTAGCTCTTTGCTTGGAAACACAAAGCATATTGTGTCATTGTTTTAGAGAAATTCTACTTGCTAGTCATGCCTGTCCACTCTTCTGAAGGTCTTTTCATACTTCATCCATCCAGCCATACCTGGGCGTACTACTAGACAATTGAAATAATATGTTCCTCTTACAGCAAAGTGAACAAAAGCATCGCAGGGAAACTTCTCCATAATATTCTCAAAGGAAATGTTCTGAAATTTTGTCAATCTGCACTTGGTCAGCGCCAGAACTATGGCTAAACTTTTGAGTGGAGACCCGTGCTGAATGAGGGCCAGCGATGGTGTTAACATAGCATACCTAAAAAAAATATAATATTGTTATGTTAATTGTAGGTATTATCAATTATGTATAGCGGAAACGTGTTGTCTTTATGAAATCCTAATCGTTTCGAGTGACGCCCGTGACTCATTGTCGTAATCACCGATGAAGTAATTAATATCTGTCGCTTCAGTTTGAGTAATTGCTTCACATTCACACTGGACTATTGTTTTTTGCTTTTAACGAATAGTTTTAAAATTATTAATATCTCTATTTATATCAAAATCAAGATAATATTTACAGCCTGCACAATTCGTTTATCAAAAAAATAACAGTGTTCGATAACCAGTTTGAACGATAGTAAACAAGTTTACTCGTAATTCTTGTAGTAGAGTAAACAACGCTGTAATTATTGAATTGGAGCAGACGAAAACTAAAAGTGTGTTTTGTGGAATGGCGTTAATAAAACAGTGTTTTGGAATTGTGAGTATAAAATCTAACAATTAAACAGGAGAGGAATTAGATTTCAGGATTAAGGTACTTTTCTCTATGTCTCTATAAATATTTTTTTTAATTTAAGCGTCAATTCTTTAAGGTACCTACATAAAAATAATAATATAAATAAGTAATGCCAAGAAATTTTTCCGTTATGGGAAGTGATATCAATAACCTGATTAGGATGAGGTTGAGATAACTAGCGAACATCCGATACTAGTTGAAAACATGCTTAAAAGGATGTCTGATCAATAAAATATGATTGTTTTTAAGCACAGAAATATAAATTTATTTAAGTAAGTATTAGGTTTCCGTATTATTAATGCAAACTTTCCCGGCCGGCTGTGGTAGGAACTTACTATTTGAGAATATTAACTGCTATAATAAAGTAAGTACATAATAATTTGAACTGGAAATTTTTTTTAAAAGTTTAAAAAGATTTGGTATAAAACTGACGCCATTTTTTCTACACCGCCCTCATAATTAAAAAGATGTAATAAAAATAAAAATACGACTATAAAATCAAACGTGGGCAACTAACTATAAGCTAACTAAGGCGAGGTCTGCGCCGGCGCATGGGAGTTGAAATCAAATAGGTCGAGAGCTCTCAACCAGTTTGTAGTTCGCCGTTATAGTCTCGACTGTGCAACCCGATCTGCCTAGATTTTATATCAGGCGATTGCTTTACATCAAACTGGTTTACTCAGTTCAAAAGTTGCGAGAAACCTAATCGCAGCCAGTTATTTTTGTCTCTTTGAATAAGTATTTTGATTTGTTCTTCCAGGAAAGATTGTTTCTGACGATTTATATTAGAATATAATTATTGGAATAGGAAATTATGTACGAAAAGCACAAAAATCATCGTTCTGAAGCTATGTTTAAAATTTCAAAACGTTAAGATGAGTGTGAAAAATTCCGAAAAAGAGACCGTTTTGTGAGGCAATAAGATTATGCTTCATACTTCCAGGTAGGTATTTAAAAGTTTTTAAGTAAAAAATGTTATTATTTAGCGAAATCTGGACAAAAACTAAAATTAAATAGGAATTCAATAACTCTAATTCAACCGAATCTAATTCGAGATATTTTTGTAAAAAAAATAAGTGCAACTTCGCGGAACGTTGAATGTCACAAAGACCAAAGTTCTGCCCGATGGACTGTAACAAGTTGTAAAAAGTGCGCTGACCTTGCCTCGACAGTTTTTACACCATGATGTCATGATGTTTGTATACAGTTTGAATAAAAAGCACCTGTCTGGCAAAAATAATAGTTTCCAAAACTTAAAACCTAAAAGTTTTAAAAACTAAATTTAAATATTAATTTAAACAAAAATTAAAAACGCTTTATCTAAATTTAGGTTTACCCTGTTAATACGTAGGAAATCTTAATTTAGTTTAAACTAAAAAAAATATTAAATCAGACGATTTCAAATTTAAAGTCCTGAACCTTAACCGTGTAACTAACTAACTTAGGTACCTACCTAAAGTGATATGGGACTAAAAATGTGCCTATTCCTTATAATTGGACGAAAACTCTGAGTTTATTTATTTTCCGAAAGAAAAAAATATTTCCATTAAATATTATAATTAGTAGAGATATCAAAACTCATATTTCTCCGAAGGAAAACGTTGTAAGGTCATTATTAAAGGTTTTATTCTAGAAGGCTAACCTGCCAAATAGCCGTCATATAATTTAGACGTGTTACAAACCTTGAACTGGATATTTTGTTGAGTTTTAACGCCGAAAACCGGATATCTTATTTTTTATTCAACTTAGACTTTACGGTCTAGACTTTAATGAAAAAACTTGGATATACTTGTCGATGAATTTAGCTTTCAAATTCCATGTATTTTTAAAGCATTTATGATATAATTTTAAACAAAATATGAGACCTCTAGCAATTACACTGATAGCAATCTGGTAGTCACCGTATTAGGTACCATCATCCATATATATGTACTAATAACCCAAGAAAATCCAAAAAAATACGTGATTACCAGACCCTTCCATACATGACCCTTAGCAATCAGAACTATGACGCAGAAAGGTAGATAGATATACCTTTAACATAAGTTCGTGTCGATCATAATATTCTCAAGGATCAAAGTACAAAAACTAGACTTAAGTCCTGCAAGAAAACCTTGTGAGTCGCTACCGATGAGTATTATAAGCTTCTTGGAAAACTAATCGTATGAATACAAAGTGTATTATTGAAACAATGGTATAGTATGTAGAATGTAGAGGCTTCAAATGTTTCAAATATGTAAACATGCGTTGTCCCCTGTCAACCATCTAAGAACGTTCATGCACTTTCTGACTTTTAATCGCTCTCTTTAGAAGTAAAATTTGTAAGTTTGTTTGTAGGGGCTAATCTCTGGAACTACTGAACCGATTTTGAAAATCCTTTCAACAATAGAAAGTTACATTATTGATGAGGCTATATTTTATTTCAAAAAAAATTACAAATCCGTACGAAAATTGTAATACGGCTGTAATACTTTTTTCGCACGATTATGTAGGTATAGTTTGATTGGTGGACCGGAAAGTGCCAGCTGATAACTTTGTCAGTCAGTCAATCAAGGCTTCCAGTTGGGAGGAAGTCGGTAGCCAAGTTCTTGGCTCGTCTGTTGACTTAAGCCAGAACAAATACCTGAGCGTTATATTAATAATTCATAACATATTTATACAATACGTTTAGTTTTGTAGCTAATGGAAAGTGATGGATGCATTGTTTCAGTTGACAGACCGTTTTATTTATAGCTGTTTACTTTTTGTTATTGCGATATTCGTGTTAATCGCTGAACAACTCCAACAACTTACAAAGGTCTTACTTAGTCCAATTTTTCAGTCAAAACGTACAGCAAAAAAAAGTAAGACACGCACTAAAACTAACTTGTTTATAGAGACAAATCATAAAGTTTCTTTATTTGAAATGAAAATTCCTTGGTTGAATACTGTTAGTAAGTAAACTCCTGTCAATTTCATTTCTAAATAAATCTAAATAAGAAAATGCTTCTTGCTAAACACGCTAAACTTTTAATTTAACTAAAAATGGACATTTGTTAATTAACTGAAATTGTTTTAGTTTATAAATTCCATAAACTAAAATACTTATAGTAAGAGGCTTATCTTATTTTTCGTTTAGTAAAGTAACACGGAAATATCCAAATAGCTAAAGCGTAGGTGTTATTTTTGGTCAGTCCAGTGAACTATGTAAATCACTCGATAATAAAGATTATAAAGAATATCAAATAGTTTTTTTTATAAGTTTTATAGTCGACGGCTGCGGAAAAACGTGACTAGGATCGGAATAGCTATCTTATGTTTATAAGGAGACAAGATCCTGCATAAAAATAGTGAAAGAATCATAAAGTTTGTCACTTTGTGTAAACAAATCAAGTTTATCACGCCATAAATCTGCGTCGGTGCATCTCATTTTTTACCCACGTCAAACAGAGATAGTATAATACATATACTATATAATAATTTACATTTGGGGCACAGATCACCACCTATAGACGCCTAATAGCTAGACACCCCCGATCGCCAAGCTTAGGCAATTGCTTAGCAGAAAAGTCGGCCCACACCCGTTCGGTACCCTCATTCCGCACATTGTGGCTAATTCCGTTGTACACAATCTCTAAACTAAACTAAAATAGCACGTCTAAATCTATTGCTATCCCTTTCATAATGTTGCTTGCGGAAAAGGATAGCACTAGATTTAGGGCTGTTAATTTAGTTTAGTTTAGAGATTGTGTACAAGAGAATCGGCCCAATTGTCTCGATTACGTGACTTTTGATTCCACCAATCACGACAAAGCATTCTCCCCTGTCCCCCGCTCATATATTATGATTTTGTTTTCATGCAAAACCTGCAGAAGTAGAAAGGTTTTTTTATTCAACTAAATTGTCCATTATATTATGATATTTTTATGAGAAGTAGGTAGGTACTTGTTTTTGTATTACATAAATATTAATATTATTAAAAATAATTACAAGAGCAAGTTTGTTTGTATGGCTGATATAATAATTATATTCATATTCATATTATCCTCAATAACTAATGAACTGATTTTGAGCGTGCAAGCGAAGCAAGCACTCGATCTCTGCGCAATCTTGTAAACTTTTTCAGCTTTCGCACGGGTACTAGAACGTTTTGCAAATGAGCTTGTGACATTACGTACTAAAGTTTCGTCCAAAATACGTAAAATCAGCGTCCGTTAGTTTTAAGTGTAATAAGCATTTTAAATTATCGATTAAACTAAAAAAGTACGTCATTATGATGCGACGTCACATCACAGTATTTCATAGAATCTTGCATGTTTGATAAAAGTTACTAGTTTGACTAGTTGTCAAATACCGTATTATAGCTTCCAAAGTTACCTAACTATCTAAAGTATTAATAATAAACAAAAATGATATCTACAAATTAATACAGGCTCATCGACAGGTGACTTCTAACCTGTTTTCTTACGTAACTAGTTACTAGTAACATGTGAGTCATTGTGATTCACTGATTGATGATTAACCAATACCAAACCAACCTAGCGATCGGTGGGCGACGGCAAGGCAATTCAAACTTGTATGGTTAGGTATGTATTTACTTACATATTAATAGCTTTCTATCTTTAATTATTATCAATCAATTTTCCTATTTTATCTTGTTTTTAACAAACTTACAAAAAGGAGGTGGTTCTCAAATCAACCTTTTTTATGTACCTATGCACACCGATTTTTTTGAATTTTCTAGACCGATTTACTATGATTCCATATACCACTATACCATACTAATATAATGGGGCCGATTCTCTTGTACACAATCTCTAAACTAAACTAAACTAACAAGCCTAAATCTAGTGCCATCCTTTTCCGCAAGCAACATTACATAAGGGATAGCAATAGATTTAGGAGTGACATTTTAGTTTAGTTTAGAGATTGTGTACAATGGAATTAGCCACATTGAATACTTAGGCTTAATATATTATTTTTTATGATAGATAAATATAAAAAAATATGATTGATGACAAGTAAAAATATTTAAAACGTAGCATTATGATCTACGCTACGGCTACAATTTTAAAACCACATTGTGGCTAATTCCATTGTACACAATCTCTAAACTAAACTAAAATGTCACTCCTAAATCTATTGCTATCCCTTATGTAATGTTGCTTGCGGAAAAGGATGGCACTAGATTTAGGCTTGTTAGTTTAGTTTAGTTTAGAGATTGTGTACAAGAGAATCGGCCCCAATTGCTTATCGTAATTCTGCCGTAGGTACACAATCTAAATTAAACTGATAAACTAAATTAAAATAAATTAAAATGATAATTCTAAATGTATTGCTACACCTACCGTTCTTATTTGTCCCTGTGGAAAAGGATAGCACAGTAACTAGATTAAATTAAGCTCTGTCAATAGGTAAGTTTAGAGATTGTTTCCAACAGAATTAGCCAAGGTAGGTACCTACACATCTCAAGGAGGTCATTAAATTATTAATTATCTGCCTAATTACCTATCAAAACTTGTTTGTGCAATCTTCAGACCACAACTCTGTAAGTTATACGAAAATGGGATTACATTTTAAATTTTGCAATGTACCTAGAACGTTTGGAACTTCAAAAATAAAATGAGATAAAGCTAAAAGAATATAACCCAAGAATCTTCATAGAAACAAAAATATAAGTACTTAATACCTTTGAAAGTACATTGTTAGTGTAACCTCTTGCTCATTAGTCATAACTAATTTAATTACACCATTTGAAAGCCTACGACTGCAACATCAATTACGAAACCGATCTTCAAGATTTATTCCCACACCTTTTAAAAGCGTTTGCAGATTAACCGATAGGATATCGCATCGGAAGCCTATTCGAAATTAGATTACTTAGAGGGCCGAAGGTGTTAGTTGTATTAATTTTCGTCCGCGTAGACTACCAATTTTCAAACCCCTGTTTTACTCTGTTAGGGGTTGAATTTCCAAATATCCTTTCTTCGACGATGTCTAAGTCATATTAGCTATCTGCGGGCTAAATTTCAGCTTGATCCGTCCAGTAGTTTGAGAGTAGCGTTGATAGATCAATCAGTCAGTCAGTCCGTCAGCCAGGCAGCTTTTCCTTTTATATATACATATTATATCGAAGATATAGATTATCAGCTGAATGATTTACGCAAACTTATCTAAATATATTGTTCTTTTAGTTTAAATTATTAATTTTTAATTTAATTTTAATACTTAATGCGTGTAAAGTTAGTACCTACAATATATCCATGCCTGAAGTAAAATGATAACTTTTTTAAATGTATAAATACATACCTACATACTTACGTTTATTTCTTACTAACTTATAGTAACTCGTAACTTATAGGAAAGCGATTGAAAATAGCCTTCCAAGTTCCAAGTTTGCCAGACCACTTTATTTTTCCCGCCATATTTACGCTGACCGTAAACTTTCCCTTGGAAAATGTAGTTTTTTTACCACATTCCGACGAGACGGGTATGCTTGTACTGCTCATAAGTTGTACTTATAATATATACTTATATGTAGCAGAACAGGTTGCTATAATGTGATGGCTTTTACATTTTTGTAGCAGAGTAGCTTTTACACGCGTTTTTGTCTGAGTAAAAGTTTACATAAACAACTAAGGAGCTAGTGAACAAAACGGTGTAATTGCACGAAATAGTTTTTTACAAGAGCAAAACCCGAATGAAAGCTGATTTTGCTTGGAATGTGTTCAGGCTTGTATTCTTCTCGGTAGGAAAGGCATTCCGAACCAGTGGTAGATGCATCTGACGATTCAAAAATACTTGTAAAAGTTTAAATGAATAAAAAATATTTTTTATAAGTCTTTGCAATTTTAAAAACAAATCTCGTGGGAACGTAAGCGCTCTCTGACAGTTTCTACGGTTCTGAGAAAACATGCCCTTTCACGTAAAAAGCTAACGACCTTTAGAGGATACATAAAATTTTATCTATTCCTTAAACCAGCAGCTACTTTGTTTGGTAGTTAGATATTATAATTATTAGGTAGGTAAGTACTTTATTTTAACAATATTTATAGCTTTATGACTTCCTCGGACCTCGATTATGTGTACTACTTACCTATCATGTGAAAATACCACAATTTAATATTATGTATAGTCATTGTTTTTTCTGACCTTTCGTACGTATAAGCATAAGGTCTTCGCACATTACACAGACTTGACGCCGACTCCACAGTCCGACTCTGACTTGACTCACAGCATGGAAATGTGTTCCTTACGGTGGAATTTTATTTGAAAGAAGTGGACTACACTTCTTGCAATTCTTCTTTCAATCAAATGTTGAAAATTCCATCTTAAATAACAGAAGGTAAAGCTCACATTTCCATGCTTTACTGCGAGTCGAATCGAATCGGAGTGGAGTCCGCGTCGTCGAGTCTGTGTGATGTGCGAATATCACAGCTATTATTGTGCCTTTCGTGAGTTAGATAATACTGTATCTAGGCTAGATGTCTACGTAATGTTTGAAATATATAAAAATACAAAATATTTGTTACATAAATATTTACTATATTTATTACAAAATATTTGTTACATAAATATTTTGCGAGACTACCACCGCCAGTTCGGAAAGTAATTTGAAGTGAGAAGAGCCGCGGAAAGAGAAGACCAATCTGTGACTCTTTGGGAAGGGTATAAACTCTAAAGCCCACTTTAGAAAGTTATCGCTATTTCAACAAAAAACAATATTACTACTAAAATAGGTTAATTAGTAAATTACCTACTCGTTAAAAGGTGCTAACGTAATTAATTGTAGACGATAATTTATCGTATGAGTAACACACTGATTAGAGTCGTGAGGCATAATTTTCTTACTATGCTCCAAAATCATTAACGCAATAATTGATTAACCCGACCTACGTTTATTTATTTCAAAACTAGCTTTTTCCCGCGCATTTGCGTCATTTGAAAGTCCTGTTGAAAGTGTTTAAGGTTACACTTCATGTATATAATATATACAAACGTATTAAGTAAGTAACTATGTAGGCCAATTTATACCTACTGTTATTTGTTGTTGTAGATCTAAAACTTAGCTTATTTGTCATCAATTTATCTCCTCATTATTTAATGTCAACAATAATAAATATAGTACCTACCTACTTAAAATTATGTTTATTTTGCATTATGTCTATTTTAAACCAAATTTTGAGGCAACTTCGTGAGTAAATAAACCTGCAAGAAACTACAAAATTGCAAAACTATTGGATTTATGCCAGACTTTACTGTCATAGTAAAGTCATTATAGGGAGTTAAGTTATTATGGGGAGTGCTCTGAAGAGCTTTTTGACCTCATTCCACCCTCTTTTTTCTACAACCGCACCGCGCGCCACCGTAAGGAATTTCACCCTCACCATCTGGGTGTCTGGTGCACTTCGACCGTCCGCTGCGCCAGATCCTTCTTTCCACGCACGTGCAAACTGTGGAACCAACTCCCATCGGCGGTGTTCCCACTAGATTATAACATGGGGTTATTCAAGGGGCGGACCAACAAATTCCTAAAAGGCCGGCATCGCATCGGCGGCTCCTCTGGTGCTGCAAATGTTCATGGGCGGCGGTAATCACTTAACATCAGGTGACCCGCCTGCTCGCTTGCTCGCTATATCTATTTAAAAAAAAAAAAAAATTATAATCATAATTTTAAATGTTTTGAGTGTGTTAAAAATATTTTTTAACACACTCAAAACTTTATAATTAATTTGAAAAAAAAAACCGTAAACGTTGATTCGCGCTATTCACGCATTACGCTTCTCGCTCTTGAGTATGTCCCTCCCGTAAATGTTGACTGCCAAGTGCCATATTATTATTCTTTCACACTCGACTTGAAGCGACCATGGAGAGCCGTCTTAACAATTTTCTCACTTATTCTATACTACAATACATCAAGTTTTAAACAATTTTGAATGCGATGCTCATTATAAGAGCAAGCCTAACAAGTTTGATTTAGGTACCTATATTATGAGAAACAATGACATCATCACGTTACCAACTTAATAATCGTAACAGTTTTCTATCTTAATTTTTCACATGCCACAAAATGCCTTTCACGCAGTCCTTTATCATATATAGTATTTACGTATATACGAACTGTTATGTAAAGAGAAAGGTGATAAAAGCTCGCAAATATTATGCGTAAAGCATTTACCAGGCAAACGGGCTAGGTAGATAGATATGTAAAATAAATATTTGCAATAAATTTTACTTTTTGATTTATGTAACTGCGTACGACTTTCGTTCGTGTTATTCTAATGACTACAAAATACGTAAATTCTCTATTTTGTGTAGTACTAGAAAGTAATGTACATCATTAGAATGACATTTCGGCTCTGAGCGTTGTCTCTGTCACACCTATGTGACATTTTGTTGGTCTCAACGACAGAGACAATGCTCTACAAATCTATCTATCTGCTATCTCCTTCTAAAGATCGATGTACATTACTTTCTGCCGCGTACTGTACCTTCTTTGAATGCCGATTTGGATGTTCTTTTATTTTATTTCTCAGTGATTTTTATGTTCTAACTTGTCCTAAATTAATTAGCTAAATTAAGATTTTTAATGTAAATAATTGGCCCACTTTGCTCATTTTTTAGTGTTTCTTATTTTAACATTTTTATGTAATCTGAATCTGGGTAAATGTTATATAAAAAATCTTGTTTCCTCAGTTTGGAGCGAGTTGGTCTTACTAAAACTTTCAAAAATCCATCTTTGTAACTTATTATGCGTAGAGATAGGTATGCGAATACCGAATCCTACTACTTAAGTACCTAATTAAACCTGACTATTCATAAGCACTTTTAAAAAGTTTACATGAATAAAAAAACATTTTATTCTATTCTAATATTATGAATGCGAAAGTGCGTTTGTTTGTTAATTTGTCCTTCAATCACGCCGCCGACGGAGCATCGGATCGACGTAATTTTTTGCATGGACTTAGTGTGCCTGATTGGCAACCCTTAGCCGCCATTTTTTAGATGCCAAAAGTTATAGCTTGCGTCATTAATACTAATTAGTAATTATTATATTATCAAACTACATACGCTGTGTCTGTCACACTTTTTAAAATACATTTTATGAACTTGAACTATTTGGAGTTTTGTGATACCTTTGTTTAATTTAGTTAGGGACTAGCTAGCTTTTCCTTTTATATACTCTTATAGATTTAGATAAAGACAGAGTGATATACTATACCAATTATCCTTTTATACCGGAAAACTAAAGTGTTCCCAGCGATTAAAAAAAAACCTAAATCACCGAGGATGAAGTCATTTAGTAAGTTATAAATTAAATTAAGTTCTGTTGTTATGGACAACATTAAACACTTTACAAGCCTTGAACTTACGACATTCTCATTATGACATCATGTTTGTCTCCTAAATATGGAAGCTTTGATATTTTTATTTTATTTTGTTTTACAGCCCACTTGGTACTTAATTTTACCTGTGATCGTGAACGTGAAGAAGTCTTTCTTCGAATAAACAACCAATTAAATTAACATTTATTGGTCCAAATGGCATGGAATAAAGAACTAAAACATTTATAAATAAATAAAAATGAAACTACCTCTAATAACAATAACTCTAATTGAGATGCAAGAAATGCTGATCGGAATGCATCCTTTCAAGATTTTGTTTTTTAATAAATTCAAGTAGGTTATTGAAATGAAATTAGGATGGAATTCTTTCGAGAGAAGATAAAATTATTTTTATACGACGTCTTTTTATTTTTATAATTTACAAACTTACTTACTTATATCTTTTTCTATGAATATGTTTTCTTTATGTGATTAAGTACCTATTTATTTTACTTTTCGTCGTCAACTTTTTTTTAACAATTTAAAAAATGTAATTTTTTTCACACCCCGTATTCAAGACTGGCACCATACTGGCACCTAAAGTTGTAAGTTAAACGAAATTAGGTTTTTTGTCCTTTTCTTATTACGTTTGTAAAATAAAGGTGGGAATACTGAGGCCCAAAAAATGAACATAATATTAAATTTTGAAAAGTTGGTCTAAAGTCATGAACATGTCCAGTTTCAAAAGCGGAATAATCGAATCACATAAAGAAAACACATGAAGGGGCAAAAACGATGAAAGTGTGGTATAAATAGTGAACGCTACCTTTCAGTTTCATATAAAACGAGTAAGATTATGCATATTTCAAGCAAGTTTATTTAAATTACAATCATCAGGTACGCTCAACTAACTAACATTACTAATTCAAACATTTTAAACACAATATGGTAAACTAAGTAAATGTAACAATAAACGTTATTGACCGTATTTATACAAGACACGCGCTCTACATGGGTATTGAATATAGGTACATTGTAGTCGTAGATAATAATATAAATTAGTTGTTGATATAGTTAGTACTATTATACTACTTCTGTGATACAGTATAATAGATGTAGGTCCCATTGAAAAAACATATCATATCATAGTCTAAGATAGGCCGATATAAAACTAGACTAAGTAGAACAAGACTAAGTGCTTAAAAATTCAAACAGAATATTTGTGTAGTCCACGCGGACGAAGTCGCGGAAATAAGCTAGTCCAAACATAAATTGTGCATTAAGAGCCCGTTTTATCGAATCGATGATAGCTTGTTAGTGAGTGGAGCCTAAAATAAGATGTTTCAACAAAAGACGGAAACAACAGTGTGCCTGTCACCCTTTTTTGCAAGCAAAATTCGTTCACATCAAGATTGTCAAGACATGCAAGATTTTTAAGTCAAAAATATACAAACTAAAGAAATTATTATGATTATTTATTTTTAATTTAAATTTTTTTTTATTAATTTTATTTTATTAATTTTTCCCCCTAACGTGTGAAATGAAGTTGTTAATTATTCAATTTGCTAGTTTCTTATACAGTTTATTTACGCACGAAGTTGCCTCAAAATTTGCCCTAAGATAGTGTATGTTCCAAAGGTGATAACTTTTAAAATAAATACAATTTTACTATATTACATAATTATTTTAGGGCATAGATAATGGAGAGATATAGATATAGAACAACAAAGAGGCGTAATAGGTCTGTTTGGAGGAGCGCGGAAGAAGTGTACCCTTAACACTTTATAATATAACCAAGCCTTTGAAGCGTAAGTTCTACGCAACTAACGGCAGTCTTTGAATATTAAAGCATACCTAAATTGCGTACAGTACGTGGCCGAAAGTATTGTCACTATTGTACATCGACCTTTAGAAGAGAAGGAGATAGCAGATTTGTAGGGAGCTGTCCCTGTCGTTGAGACCGACAAAACATCATATAGGTATGAGTGACAGAGACAACGCTCTACAAAGTCGAAATGCCATTCTAAAGGCCGATGTACATTACTTTCGGCCGCGTACTGTACTAGTAGGTAGTTTGAGTTTTGACAACTATCTCTCACACTACAAGTAATTCGCATAACGCCTCAATTTCACCGAGCCGGACCCAGCTGGTGTCACAGCGACCTAAATTCCGCCAACTATACAATACCCCGGGGCTCTTACTGTTCCACTTGTATTATATTAAACTTACATTCATATTAAAATTTAATAACAGCTGTTACAATAAAAGTTATAAAATAACAAAAACCAGTTCAATTCGGTTGAGGTTTAATTAAATGTGCAAAATGACCACAAATTAAGTAAAGTTACCTTGTTACAGTGCGACAAGGCTCTCTTAGCACTTGAATGACATTGACAGGGGGGCGCTGTTGGAGAAAGCCTTAGAATATTCAAACAATAACAAAGGGGACACTTGACGGCAACGTTAGTTCCAATTTTCGCCACGCGCCAAGATAGCCTTGTCACACTGTACCTAGTTACTTTACAAATTAAATGGCCTATGCTATTCCATGGCCTTTAAAGAAAGGTGTAGCCTTTAAAAAATAGATCTACCTGTCTGGGTAGGTTTGGATAATGCAAGCATTCCATAGTCTTTAATTAATATATAAAAGGAAAAAGGTGACTGACTGACTGACCCATCTATCACTCAAACTACTGGACGGATCAGGCTGAAATTTGGCCTGCAGGTAGCTATTACGGAGGCATCCGCTAAGAAAGAACTTATGAAAATTCAACCCCTAAGGCGTTGAAATAGGGGTTTGAAATTTGTGTAGTACTCTTATATAAATTTTATTTTAAGGCTAGTACTTTAATAAGCCTACTTTATTTTTCAAAGATTAAAACTTCGACCAAGGATGCAGTACGATGACCTCCACACGTTAACAAAGAGGCAATGTGTGCAAATATCTTCACAACCTACCTACTGCCGAAGCTGACCTTGTGGTACACATTTCCATAATGCTACCCGTTCTACAATGGTGCTCTGTAAATTGCTTTACCACATTGCAGTCTCGATTTCAACGCTGACGCAGCGATGAAGATACCCAAACCTACTTATTATGAAAAGTGTATAGATACTTATCTATATGTACCCAAGTAACAACAATTTTATGCATGTTTTCGACAACAGTATATAAGTTACCTATAATTTGGCTCATAATATGCATTTTAGTAATGATTTTGTAGAAATGTGTCGAAAGCGGTGATGCCCAGTGGTTAAGAGTTAAGACGTCGGCCTTCTATTCGGTGGTCTGGGGTTCTTTTCGGAGTTGGAGTTCCCTTGCTTTAGTGATGAAGGAAAGCATCGTGAGGAAACCTGCATGAGTTCTGTTTTCAAAGGTGTGTGTATTGTGAAGTCTGCCAATCCGTACTTGGCCAGTGTGGTGGATTGTGACCTAAATTCAATAGGTCATTCTGAATGTAGACCGGTGCTTAGTAGATGACGATTTGAGATATACTTTGTTCTTGTTAAAAATAACAATGACCAACCAAAATTAACTAAAAACCTCGACTCTACGTGGCTCTACACTACAGCATTCGTTTTTAGAAACAACATTGCCGGCCCACTGCTGAACACGGGTTTCCTCTCAGAATGAGAGGGGCTTAGGCCAAAGTCTGCCACGCTGGTCAATTGCTGATTTAGAAACATCAGTCTTGAAAGTTCTCACTTTTTTGGCGATAACTCAAAAACTAATCTAATTTTCGCAGTTTTTTTTAAAATATGACAGCAGAATATGCTGAGCCTTTCGTGCCTAGGAAAAGCAAAAACAGTTACAACTGCAAAACAATCACGGACTTGCGTGTCTGTAACTAACGGTCTATACGCTATACTATAGAGTCGTTATAAAGTTCACATTTGAAACAACCAAACTTGAATGAACACTAATTGATATACGTAAGATACGATTTGAATTCCTTCATTTCATGTAATTCTGTTACATTAATTGATATTTTAATGCCAATTATTAGTTAATAATAAAGTTGTTCGCATATCATACAGCACTACCCCGCACGCGCCGCATGCAATGAATTTTTCGCATTATTTTTCTGTACTTTCGGGCGTTTATGGGCGATGGCCGTTGGGCGAAGCTGTAAAGTTCTAGAGTGAAAACCACGTATGTACTTGGAAGCGTAGCGTTGGGCGCCCTCCAGCACGATAGACTGAAGATGACGACCTAAATCTTCATTAGTCTATCGTGCTAGAGGGAGGTCCGTGAGGAAGCGGCTGGATGAGCAAGGCTGAGGACAGGGTGTGGTGGTGTTCACTAGGGAATGCCAACAGTGGACGTCAGATATCCCACCGCTAGATTTTGTCGTTTGTTTGGCCGAATGATTTTGACTAAGATCATATTTTAGCTCATCACAGTCCAAAGCAAATTGCTAGTTGACTGTTGAATCTGTCTAGTCAAGTATACGCTAGCAAAAACCGGGCAATCTGATAATCTCAACAATCCTTATTTACTACTTATACCATTTACTTAATTATACTTTATTAGTTACATTGTAAGGAATAAAGTACATGAAACAAACTATATAAAGAAAGGAGGAAGGATCACTAAAGTGATCTCTTATAGGTATACCAAAATAAACGAGAATTGCAACACAAGCTGTACAACTACATAAACATACACTAAAATCTTCCTATTACCAACATCTTATGACAGTAAAATTCTTCGCGTGCGGAACTTTGGGCGCGGTCCTATGTACGACCACCTTTAGGAAACAACAATAAAGGTAAAACAACTAAATACCTAGATCCACTAAATTGGTTAGATGCTAGTTTACAAATTACAACTGCCAATATACCTACATCACACGCATAGCATAGAAGATAAAAAACGAGTGGCGTTAAATTTATTGATCATAACTGTAGGTAGGTATCTCTAATTACACATTACATGATCACGTTTATGGTTCATCAATTTTATTAGCGTTTTGATTACAGTATACATAGGTACATGTAGCGTTTGGGGTAATTATTCTAAAGATTACTTTACCATACATACGCACTGAAAAATATTATTTATTATTATAATTTGTAGATTAGATTTGTACTTACTTTCATTGAAAGTTCAACTGTTTTTTTTTTTTTTTTCTCTTCCATTGTGATTTGTGCTGTATTATTCAATTGTGTTTCTACCATTGTGACCTTAATAATTAATATGCTCGCGCTACGAGAGCTTTTAAAGTTTCTACCTGTATCTGACTAACTGAACCGTCCAAGGTTCGCTCGCGTGGGGTTTTTGAAGACCCTGCTTTAGAAGGGGTCTACGTTGTAGAAAAACCCACATGCAAAATTTCTAGTTCCTATATGTATGTATGTATGTATGTATATACTTTATTGCACCACAGAAACACAAATGACAGGTTACAAAAAGAAATCTTAATAAGTAGGTACAAAAAGGCGGTCGTATCGCTAAATAGCGATCTCTTCCAGACAACCTTAACGCTAGGGAAAAAACGAACAAATGGACAATGGGAGGTGGTGTAAAATAAACCTAAATACCAATAGGTAAATAAACTAAACCATATAATAAGAATATAAAATACATATTGTTAATACACTAATACATACAAATAAAGTATAATAGACATACATAAGACTACATAGATATATATACACATATAGATTTAAATAATAAACTATGCCGTTACTGATGATAGCAAAGAGATAGGTAATGATCTTTGACGTCAATTTTAAATTTGTTAAGGGATTCAGCACGATGGATTATCCAGCAGTTCAAGCTATACGTCGATATGTCAGTCGTCAGTTTATACGTACGTATAGATTTCTGAGATGTGCTGTGGGGGTGCAGCTAGAGTATAGTCCAAATGCAGGGTGTATGCGTTACTCTCATCTGAGCAATACCGTCCTTCTTTATTAAACGTGGCTACTTCTTCAGTTTGTCAGGCTCTATCAGTGACAATGTGTTTTGCTTCTTTTCCAGGATGCCAGTTATGTAATCAACCGACGCTACACGAAGAGCAAGATGTCACCAGTCTGCCACAACTTCGTCCAGAATGCGTGGAAGAAGGACTTCTGTTCCAACTGTTTCAAATCGCGGGAAGAGCACGCCAAACAGGAGAGGACGACGGAAGGCAGCAAATACTCAGTCACCCCGTTCCAGAACAGAAGCACATTCTTCAAGAAAACTCCTCCCAGTATCCTGAAAATACACCCAAAGAAAAAGGGTAAACGAAATGTCCGATTCCCCGAAGAAGTTTGTAGTGTTATAGGATATGGGGGCGATGATTGGTCTGATGGCGAAGAATTTGAAGTTTCAGAGGACAACGGCGATGAAGACACATTCCCAGACACAGAGGAAGAAAGAGAACTACACAAAATAACAAAATCTAACACGGACTTCAATACGGTTAAAGCTAACTTACTCGGCGAATCTCTAACAAAATCTTACACTTCGTTATTACTAGGGAAAGTTCAAACCGACTCTGATGGTAAAAAGAAGACCTTAATGGTTTCAGTGACCCCCTTTGGTCATGAGAATAATGGCAAAAATCCAAATGTCAAGACACATACTCGAAAGCCCGCCGTTATAAATTTAGCTGAACAAACAGAAGAATCGTCCAGTTACAAAACAAATATTATTTTGTCTACATACATGAAAGATTCTGAAACTATTATTA
This sequence comes from Maniola hyperantus, assembly GCF_902806685.2. Taxonomy (NCBI): domain Eukaryota; kingdom Metazoa; phylum Arthropoda; class Insecta; order Lepidoptera; family Nymphalidae; genus Maniola; species Maniola hyperantus. The sequence continues at coordinate 2,200,781 of NC_048546.1, read as the reverse complement.
CAACAGAAGGCGCAAAGCCACCTAACGGTATTTTATGTACTGAAAAATCATTGCTAGAAGAGATATCAGAGACGTTACAACAAAATAGGATAAGTGGTACTGAGTCAAATTTAGTTCAAAGCGAATCTAGTAAACCTTCAATCGTGGAAGGTAAAATGAAACAAAGTATGCAAGATGAATGTGAAAGAAAAGAGATGTCTGAAACGAAAAAGAATAGTATTGTAAGGAAATCGCCATTAAACAAAACCCAAGAAAGGCCAAAAGTAAATCTAAGTCGATCAGAGTTCAAATTTTGTAAAATAAACATTGAAAACAGTAGTGTTGACTCTGCAGTAGATACGCTAAGCTCGACTGCAAACAACTCTCTAACATCCGACGATGAGAGCTTCGGTGGACGCGCAGATTCCGATAACGATGACAGCGGACATTTCTCAGAAGGCCACAAAATTGAAGAAACCGTTAAAATAAAAGTATACAATGAAGATAAAAACATTAAAATGTCTCCCATCGGCCAACTACGGAAAGTAGACGGACAAGCTAGTAACGGATATTCCACATTCCAAAGTCCGATCATTGACATGCCGCCGATCATTCCCAAACAGCCGGAAACAATATTTTCCGCGGAAGCCAGTCGTGAGTTGGCCGGTGAGCCGGATGGTAGGGCAGACCCTGACGATACGAGTGAAGCACCGGCCTTACCTAGCAGTCCCGTTCCGACTATGGATCCGCGGCCATCATTTTTACACGGTATGATAACAGACATAATACCTATAAAACCAGTTCCCCCAGAAAAGCCAAAACTCCCCGTCAAACCAGTTATGAAACAAAGTAAAAAGAACATTACGTCACCACCACAGGTTATTCATACACAAACATCGAAAAAAGAGGAGGAAGAAATTGCTGTTAAGTACTCAAATGAACATACAAAAAGTGACATTAACGAATACCGGTCAGATACTGTGTACTACGCGAAACCAGTGCTCACGAAACAGGACAGCGATACTTCTTTAAATAGTTTATGTAAGCGTAAGGCGCCGACACCACCTCTGTCTCCTACCGAAGAATACTCGAGTACCTTATACCAAAGAAATCCAAATGGATTTATGAAATCAGATTCGCCTGTTGTGAGAGAAATGGAGAAACGGGAGAGAGCTGTGATGTCTTCATTACCAAAAATGAGAACTTTAGATGATGATATTATTAAGAAGCCAGAAATAATACCCGAACCGGCGCCGAGAAGAAACATTTCGCTGTCACACGATAATCTTCTATTGGATGAAAAACGGAAGGGCAAACTAAAATTCTCTATTAAAAAACTTCTCCGTATTGGGTCATCGAAAGATTTGGATAAGAAAGAACTGAGCGTTACCACTGTTACAAAAGTTGCCAGTAAGGCCGAGGAGATATACGACTTGACCCCGAAACCTAAACCGCGTCTCGTCATCATTCATCCTTTAGACATCAACGGATCAAGTGTTGAAGTTGTGAAATCGAATTGTGAAATTTCTGATTTACGCCGCTTAAGTCACGAGGACGTCTCGTCGATATACAGTGGGAGTAGTTCTGCAACGGATGACGCACCATCGAGGGTGGTCAACAAACCACCTCCTCCTCCGAGGATATCCAGCGAGGATTATAAGTCTGCTTCCAGTGTGCCAAAACCGGCAAGACCACCCCCACCAAAATCTATAGCGTTGCAAAAGAAACAGAAACAACAAGCATGGTCAAACGCCCCAAAGCAGGATGACAATATTTATGCTAATTTAGGTAAGACATAAACCAATTTTCACAGCCGTATTTACTTATTAGATTTTTCAACTGAATATTGTTACTGAAACTGTATAGGTAGCGCGTAGAAATGTTTTAAACATAGTGGAGTCACTATCTTTCTCAATTGCATTTATAGTAAGTATATTAAAAAATTACTCGTCCGTTGCCTCACAAATCAATATTCACCGACAGCGAGGATTTTCTAATGAATATTCTATTCAATTTCTAAACGAGAATTTCATTTAAAGTAGCAGAAACTTTGGATGAACTCTGGTTTTAAATTACCTAAACGTAACTTGTTTATGCTCACAACATATTAGGAAGGAAGCTTATGTAATGTGAATTTCATTTCTTGACAAAGTTACGCAATAAAAATTCCATTAGGTTGTTTGCGTAAAGTCGTGCAAATATTTTACGCAGACACTCATGATATTATATATCTACTCATGATATATTATAACTCGTAATTAATAGCTCTACTCTGCAGAATAATCTAATAAATGAATGTTATATAACAAACAAGTAAATAGGTAAGTTATAGATCTGATTCATTGATTTCAGGAGAGATCCGATCGGCGCTGGCGCCAAGGAAACCGGAACGGACGGCGAGCATGCGCGAACGCGAGTCACATCTCGAAGTAGTCAAGCGCAGAACATCACTGGACGACGAAAAAGATGACGTAGACGACCCACAAGAGCTCGTCCAAGCTACCAACGACCCAGTCATACACAGCTACGACGATGTTTACAATAACGGGAAATACGACGAGGAGAATTGTGATTCAGCCAAAAATAGTGATAGCGACTACGAATATGTACACCACGCCAGATCGAGCTCTCCAGAATGCGACGCAGGCATCAAAACGAGGGCAGAAGAAAGGGCTGAACGAAAAGATGATAACACCGCTGAATTCCCCAAATACAATTTCAGATCTTCCCTTCCGTACTGCGGTAGTGAAACCGAATCGGAAATCTACTCTCCATACAGTTTCTATAGCACGGATAATATAGATAGTCCCACGAATGACGATTACCAGAATGATATGACTCCGAAAAACACTACAAACAAATTGAGAGTTAGAAAAGGAAGGAGCGTAGTTCACAAGAATCTGGAGGATAATTACGGCGCGGTGGTTATCGCGAATCACGAGGCGCTGGCGCAGGTTTTAGAGCAGGTAAATTGCTTCGTGCCCTACGGAGTACTTGGGAAATCGGTTTTACGTAAATTAGATACTTTCCTTGGTTTTGGTTAGAATGCTAATGCCCATTGCCCACTGTTGCTTTAGTGTAATTAAGTAGGTAGTTAAAGTTTTGAAATGAAACTATAAATTAGTTAATAGTTTCTTACTTAAATAGTCATTATTTCTCGACATCGTGATAATTACCTACTATGTGCGTTACAGAGCAGCTCAAAGAACATACAATGTGATTTCAAAATTACATAGTCAGGTAGGTACAATGTGAATGCAAAAATTGTGCATTCTTGTTGGTAAATTGAATATTACTGACTACAGACGATTTTCAAGGAACAAAAAAATACGGTAGGTTTCATCTTTCAACTAAGTACATAATTACATTGATGCATTCTTGTATGTGTGTCCTTATAAGCTGTGATAGCCTAGTGGTTAGGACTTAGGACGTCCGCCTTCTAATCGAAAGTCGGGGGTTCGATCCCGCGCACGCACCTCTAACTTTCCAGAGTTATGTGCGTTTTAATTAATTAAATATCACTTGCTTTAACGGTGAAGGAAAACATCGTGAGGAAACCTGCATGCCTGAGAGATCTCCATATTGTTCTCAAAGGTGTGTGAAGTCTCCCAATCCGCACTTGGCCAGCGTGGTAGACTATGGCCAAAACCCTTCACTCTGAGAGGAGACCCGTGCTCTGTAGTGAGCCGGTGATGGGTTGATCATGATGATGATGATTCATGTATGTAATTCTACTAATTTATTAGGTACCTATAGTACGCGACAGGTCGAGATGGCAATCGGGGAGGGAACACCCCGCATACCCGCACAGCTCCCGCACTAACCCGTTTTGGCCGAGCGCGGGCGTCTCTCCATCTCATCTGTCATCTCAAACCTGTCGCGGACTCTACGTGTATTTTTGTATTTTCCCTGTTTCTTTAATACTACCAAGTTCCTTTATGAATAGATACTTAAGTTAGGATTTACGAGAATTAACCTATTTCCAGGTCCAGCAGAGTGCAGCCATGCAATCATCGCTGCGAGGTCTCAAAGCTTGCACCAATCTCCGCTGGAGCGACTTCTCAATCCAGCAAAATAAGACCTTCACCAAAGCCGGCAAGAGGTTCTTCTACCCAGCGCTGTGGAGCTCAAACCAGGGGCCAGTCAACGTCACCCTGATGCTGTATAAGGAGCAGATGGTTTCTCAGATGGTCTGTCAGTCGGTTCAGCCAACCACACTGAGCTTGAATGCTATAACGGAGTTCTGTGACTTGGTACCTTTGCAGCAATTTGGGGAGGACGGCGAGGATTTGGTACAAGGTGAGGATTCCTTTTAAAGTTGGTTGCACATTAAGTATCAGATGCAAGCAACGCAATGAAAATGTTTATTTAATCGTTGAGCCTAATTCCTAATTTCTAAATTTCTGGTCTGGTCTGGTGGGAGGCCTCGGGGCTCGGCCGTGGCTAGTTATCACCCTACCGGCAAAGCCGTGCCACCAAGCGATTTAGCGTTTCGGTACGATGCCGTGTAGAAACCAAAGGTGTATGGGTTTAATAAAAACTGCCATACTCCTTCCAGGTTAGCCCGCTCCCGCCTTACACTGCATCGTCACTTACCATCAGGTGAGATTGCAGTCAAGGGCTAACTTGTATCTGAATAAAAAAAATTAAAAAAATCATTATGAAAGAGTCCATTATTTTTCAACGCAAATGAACTAAGTAGTCTGAATAAAATTGTTTCTGTTTCCAGCCACAATAGTCGTCCTAGCGCACGCGCAAGTCGACACAATCCAGTCGTATGGCGAAAACCTCCACACGACTGAAGGTTCAAAGGACATCCAACTCCAAGCCGACCAGATCCACGAGGCCATATTCATGATGCTGCAACTTATCAACGGGCTCAAGTGTCTGCAGGCGCGAGGAGTTGAGGAGATCCCTGAGAGCCTCACGTCTTTTATAGTCCTAAGAGAGGTTCAGTCATCACATGGAAGCACTATGAACCAGCCTTTGCCTGACGATCGACTTAGCTCGCTGTCAGCACCCAAAACTAACTGTTATGGGCGGCTGTGTATATTGCAAGGGTAAGCAGTTTTATTTACTACAGTTGGCAATCTCTAATATTATACCTACACAGCGGGTGAGTGGATGATTATTTTGCTGTGAGAGAGGACGTCCCCAAGAATATCACGTCTTTTATTATTCTGAGGGAGGTTCAGTCATCACATGGTACCTCTATCGACTTAGCTCGCTGTCAGCACCCAAAACTAACTGTTATGGACGGCTGTGTATATTGCAAGGGTAAGCAGTTTTATTTACTATAGTTGGCAATCTCTAATATTATAGCTGCACAGCGGGTGAGTGGATGATCATTTTGCTGTGAGAGAGGACGTCCTTTTATTATTCTGAGGGAGGTTCAGTCATCACATGGTACCTCTATCGACTTAGCTCGCTGTCAGCACCCAAAACTAACTGTTATGGACGGCTGTGTATATTGCAAGGGTAAGCAATTTGATTTACCTACTTACTCTGTAACTGACAGTAAGATCTGCGCGAAACATAAATTCTTAGCGTCCTCCTTGGTTAAGCAGAATACAATAAACCTTAATTTATACAGGCAATTCCAGGCAGGTCTAATCAAACCAAAAATATTCCTCAACCTGTATGGGAGCGGTGTATATAGGGAAATTTCCCCCCGAGCGGAGTTGTGCTCGGGGCGCCAGCTGGGTCGACGGTTGTGTCTTTAAACTTCTTGATTGCAGAAAACTCCCTTAGTGCGAGTACTGTCGGCGGTACATTTGTTCGGGACTCCGACACGTAACGTTATCGATTGAATTGCGCCATCTAGTTGCAACCGCCACAAATCCATCGCTGGCTCACCTCTGAGTCTCCTTTTACGGGCGCCCTGCACCCAACACACAACCGAGACCTCGAGGCCCTAAGCCAAGAAGGCAGGCCTTAGCCGACAACGGCTTAAAGGACGTTACCGGGGAAGCGTTCTTTACCGCGCCACACCCGGGCAAGGAGGCCATGCCTCGAGGCCGTACCCCCGTTTTGGCCTAGGTCAAACAGAGAAAACCCCGCTGCTGTCTGAGTCTCCTCTCAGAATGACAAGAGTTTGAATGTACTCTATCACTCTGGCCAAGTAGGTGCGGATTGGCAGACTTCACACACCTTTGAGAACATTTTGGAGAACTCTCAGGCATTTTTCTCACGATATTTTCCTTCACGCACATAACTCCAAAATGTTAGAGAGGCGTGCTCGGGATCGGACCACGGATCCCCGATAAGAGACCGACGTCTTATCCACTAGGCTATCACCGCCAAAAATGTTGTTCTATACTTATGCAAACCATTTCTTTTCCAGACTAACCGACGACATGAACTGCAGCAAATCCACGGACGAAGACCTCAATTCCCTCTGCAAGTGTGCCACCAAAGCCACCCAGACCCTTCTACCGGGAGACAAACTGACACCACTCATAAAAGAGATCCTTCTAGAAGAACGCGCAGTATCCTTGAACCAAGCGAAATCCGTCCTAGAATTCATGCTTTGGGGACCTTTCGATGTCGTACAAGGAGTACCGGTGGAAGAAAGGGAGCTATCCTTACAAAGATGGTTGGATCTCGAGAGGGCTACAGTTTTACACGGTTTAGTACGAACTAGGGTACAATTGAATGTCTTCGAACAGTTGCATTTGATGTTCTTAGTACGGTCAACTGCTAAAGCCATGTGCGACGCCTCTGTGTTACTGGAGAAAGCCAATGTTATTTAAGTAGTGAAAGGGACAACGCGCAATGCCATACAATAGAGAGGGATGCGAATACTTTTATAAGTCTAGCTGTTTAAACGTGCAGTGGTAACAGTCAGATTAAACCAGAAATACATGGTAAGTTAATCTCTTCTGACTTTTGAGACGAGAGAAGTAGCCGTTTTTTTTGTATACTTGAAATAAAATTATAGAAATGAAAGAGAGTTTAAGGAACAGTTATAAAGTCAAAGCAACTGATATATTTTAATTTTTAACCGAGTAAAATCGGTTGCATTATAATCAGTCGACAAAATTGGCCTGCACGTTTAGATATCTTATGAATATTATGTATTTTCATTTTCCTAATAATTTTTATAATATAAAGATTTTCTACTAGGAATTCGAATTATTATATTAGTAGATTTATAGTATTGGTTTCAATACATTTCTGTAAGCATTACTCGAATAATTTGTAAGTGCGTGTGTTTTTGAACTAAATAATAATATTGTAACCAATTTTTTTTTAAATAATATACATAAATGTGTGTTTATTTTGACCTAAGCTGGCAAAAAATGTTCTAGCATTACTTTTTTTCACACAGTAGAAACCTGTTTTAATTTAAAATTTAAAAAAGGGCAATACGTAAAATATACGTAAAAAATTCGCACGCACACAAATAACGTAAAATATTTTGTTATTTATAAGATTTTAATTAAGTTGGGCACCAGTAAGACAATAAATATTTATTTTAAAAACTTCGTAAGACTTTTAGCATGTCTTTGAAATTAATTTACTATAATTACCTATTAGATACTCAATTTTAAACTAATTTCGGTGGAAATAATTTTCAATGAATTTATGCGACTTCGAACTCAAAAATCTTGCCAATCTTTGCAAAATATCTAATAAATAACTAAATAAATACTCCATCGGTCAAAAAAACTACAATGAGAGCGATTATAAAATGACCGATTTTATATTTTATTAAATAGACCGATTTAACTTGGTACAAGTTCAGTGCCAATAAAATCAGCATCCCTTGCATCGAACTTGTGATTATTGCGCAGTATGCACTATGCAGTATGCGACGACAGACATATTATATTATCCCCTTCTCTGTCGTCCAAAGTTAATTTTTAACTGGAAGTAACTCTATTCGTTTCAACTATTTAGAAGTTATGCGATTACCATATTGGCAGTTCTCAAGTTTGGTGTCAGAGGTGCAAAAGTCAGAACTGAATAATAATATAATACACTCATTTAAACGCAAATATAACCGGTGCCTTATGTATTATACACGACTAACTGTACATTTAACACTTTGTAATTTATATTATCTTTAGTTATTTAGCTCTGTAAGCGACGCTGCAGTTCAAATGTTTAATTCTCTTTTAATAAGAATCGTTCATCGAATATGAAATAAACAAATTACTTAATATTTCTTGCATTTTTACTTATCATCATCTCAAACCATCGCCAATACTACTGAATACGAATCTTCTCTCAGAATGAGATTGAATAGAAATAAAATTAGGTCATCTTCAATAGTGGTTTGCCAAATTTTCCATAATTTGTAAAATAATTAAATAATAATTGATGGCAATTTTATTGCATACTAGATCGCTTACTAATTTTTGCAAACTCAACGATTGCTGTGCGTTGAGTTTATAAAAATGAGTACACTAGTAGTAGTTCACTGTAGATCTACATATTGGAAGATTTTTCTAACCGACAAAAATCAGTTCATACTAAAAATCGGACCTATTATAATTAGAGCTTTTTTTTGCGGAACGTGTACGTCGAGTAACGAGTTGAGTCGATAGAATATCAGTCAGTTACTGAAGACGAAATGCGTCATAAGGATTACAAAATAAAAAATAATAATAATAGTAACTGTTTTATTGTCTCAGTTAAGCTTAAGCGTTATAATCGGAACTTTAGAATTATAGAGAACTATCTAAAGTAGGCAATCCTAAGCAAACGAATGTTAAGTATGATTATTGTAATTTTGTCCCTTTCTAAGCCACGATAGGTAACACATGAGATTCGATGATAAATCAAAAAAAATCTAAAAAAAATCTCAATTTTCATTTTAAATGACATGACATAGCGACTATAATGATATTGTTTACAAAAATAATACATATATTTTGCCAATGCACAAATTCAATTTATTAAAAAATACGAAAACCAGTAAAAAATGAGCGTATTGTGATTTGTGATGTTATGAGTGGTATTAAATAAAAAAATTAATATGAATCTCAGACATGCTTAATTGCTTACGTAACATAGTATTTAAATCGTACCCTACGTCTTAAATAAATAAATAAAATACAAATTACATAGCCTAAATTTAAAAACAATAATAAATAAATTTATGATCTATCCACATCACAGAAAAGTTAAGTACATACTTTGAACGAAAAAATAATAATAATATAAAAAATATGAAAACAATAGTTCAAAAATATAAATTAAGAATCTGTTGTATTTATAATTAACAACGAATGAATATTGAATTAAAAAATTAAATTATTTAGCATAAAATACCAAAATGAAATTCTTGAAATGCTGTAAAGGCGTAAAAATAAATTATAATAATTATGTACCTATATAAAACACTTGTCGAAAGTCGAAACCTTAGACTGAGTATGCCATGACTTTGTTATCAGATACAAAGTCACATAAAAACAACATTGTTAACTGAAAAAGTGTCGCTCGGACTTCATTTTGAGAACAGCAAAACAATAAAATAATACAACATTGCATTGTAAAATTTATCTTAGACATATGATGTTAAAGTATAAATCGCCTAATCATTTTAGGTGATACTCCCGATCTTCCAAAACATACAAAAATACCCCCAATCGTTGTTAAGGATAGGTATGTCGCAGGGAAATATTCAAATCCCGGCAGATGCTAAAATATAAACATCGTTGGAACATATATAAGATCTCAATAATTAAATGACAGCTACAATGTCACGATCGCAATCACCTCTGATTGGTTGATGCTCGTTCATTATTGGCTACAATGCATTGTTACAACAAGAATAGCACAAATTCAGTCAACCACAACAATTGAGAATCACGTAATGATTTATGCAAGTTTTACAAAATCGCCCTACAGTTGCACTTGTTAATAAACTATGCTCAATATTTTATCATATCAGATTTGCTTAGTGAAATGATCAAATTGAGTTGTTATTATCATATGGCGGGATTTGATCAAATCGCGGTTTTTATCATTTGTCTGCGACAGGTTATATTTTCATTGACATTTTTTGACGTCCGTAAGTTTTGATCTTGTAATTATTCATCAAAGTAAAAAAGCTTAGTTATTATTATACAAAAAAGACATTTAAGTGGAATGTGCACGGAAAAAGATGTAATTATATATTTTAAGAAACATGAGTTACTTTACGGATTTTTTTGTGATATTGTATACAAAGAACAGCCTACTTTTCGAAAATACCCAAAAAGAAAGGTTATTCCTAAATTGCCATGCCCCTTCTAGACTAACCTGCTTCCATCTTAGACTGCATCATCACTTCCCACCAGATGAGATTGCAGTCAAGGGCTAACTTGAATCTGAATTAAAAAAAATGCAGACGGTAACACAAATCAGAACTACAGTAGGCGGCAAGAAATATTGTACATCGACCTTTTGAATGAGATTTCGGCTTTGTAGAGTCTCTGTCACTCATACCTATGTGACGTTATGTCGGTCTCAACGACAGAAACAACGCTCTACGAAACCGCTATCTCTTTCTAAAGGTCGATGTACAATATTTTATGCCGCGTACTGTATCTATGAGGCTGGTACTATACTCATATAGCTACAAAATATGATACATAAAAGTGATGTTTAATAATATACACACTGAAGTTTTGTTGGTTGTCTTCCCGCGGCAGAATGATTTGTCCTCAGTAGTACTATCGAAACATAAAGTTAAAGTCAAAATATAAAAATGTTTTTGTTTGGAAGTAATTTAAAAAAATACTCGTCAACTCGAAAGCGTGAGAAACAATAGTGATGGTAATAATAATCACTGCATTTAGTAGATAAGTAAGTATCTACGTCTACTCGAATTCAGCTGTCTAAGTGAAAATGTTTAGAGCAAAATAAGCTCTCGCACGTATTGATACGGCATAAAATAGCCTGTACGCATACAGACAGCGTTTCTCCGAACATAACGATAAAGTTCATAACGATGTTTAGAGCAAAATAAGCTCTCGTGTGTAGTGACTACAAACGTGCCGATATCGTAAAAACTTTTGGAGCAAAATAACCTATTGCGTGTAGTGATACGGCATAAACTAGCGTGCACGCACGCCGCGAGCCAGGCTTAGACTAAGCGAGAAGGTCAACGACTGCGCGGCCGCGGCGACAACCACTGAGCCACGGAGTGCGAAGTATCTCTTAGGGCCGGTTGTTTCAAACCATTGGTCTTCGTAAGATCCGTTCGTTAAAATTTAACAGACGTAGACGAACTTTAACATCATTTAAGAGCGTTGCTTCATTGTACAAAAAACTGTTCGTCATTGTTATTTTGGTTGCGAAACTAACCCTAACTTACTTCTCCGTATCCTTTTTTTAATTTCATTTTAAGTATATTAAATTATATACATAGTTATTAATATTGCTACTTCGCATTTTAAACACTTTTTCTTTCTTACAAATTCTCTTTCATCTTCAAAAAAACTACCACTAAAAGCATTGAATTAAATTGATTCCATTATAATTTGTAAATAAAATATTCCGTTTGTTACCAAATTGAAATTGTATGAACCTGTATGAAATTATGAACTGATTTGACGATCACCAATGGCGTCAGCACTGGTTAACGTAAACGTAACTTTTTAACGAACGTTAGCGCTAATAGATGCTGAATCAACGCTTTTTCTTTACTTACGTTCGTTAGCGCCATATTTGAAGGTTAAGTGTCCGTCAAAATTGGTTGAAACAACCGGCCCTTACTATTGGTTCGAGGTATCTTTCGAGTTTTGTTTTTCTCGATTGGAAATTTTCCATTTTTGATTATAAAAATTTTTTAATTCATAAATCGATTGTAATACTTTGACTAAATCATTTCACTTCAGGAAAACAACCAACAAAACTTCAGCGTGTATAAAGGTAAAATTCACAAAATACTGTTAGATATTATTACATAAAGCGCAATACACATTGAGCCCGCCGGGCCGCCGCAATTTTTTGTCGGCGGTCTAGTTGGCGGCTTCACTTATTACAAGTCGGAAAATTTGGTCGGCGGCATATCGGCGGCTAGAGATGAGAAGTTTATTTGGCAGTCAGTGATTGCCGCGTGGCGATGCCGGGCAACTGAGCGCAGGCGTACCCAAGCCGCCAACATGTCGGCGGGTAACACGCGCGAGCGCATGTTGCCGACATGATTTTTTTCATACAGGCCGCCGGGTTGTGTCGCCGGGCTTTGTCGGCGGCCCGGCGGGCTCAATGTGTATTGCGCTTAACAGTCACAGACCACCACCTATAGACGCCTAATAGCCGAACGCCCGCTCGCCAAGCTTATAGGCACTTGCTTAGCATAAAGGTCGGCCCACGCCCGTTCGGTACCCTCATTCCGCACATTGGCACCGATTCTAAGCACAACCTAATTTTAGAGTATTCGCACCCTTTTCTTACTATTGTAATATGAAAAGGACAGAAGCAGTTTGACATTTCTAAATTTAATTTTTAGATGGTAAAACCCGTGATTTTAGCACGCACTCGCAAACCTACTGTTTAAATTTGTATTGTGCACTAAAATTTAGAGTCTTTAAATGTGAAAGTCATGTTCCGTTCCTTTTTTAGCATTAGTAAAAAGAAAAGGATGCAGATACTCTAAATTTAGTTTAGAGAGAGACTAGAGAATCGGGGCCATTGTCTTGATTACGTGACTTTAGATGCAGTCAATACTAGCTTCCGTAACAATAATTGTCTTTTACTATAAATGGACTTGCCTATCGAACTACAATTGATTGTTTACTTAAAACTATACAATAATTTACACAATATTTACAATCCCTTGTTGAAGTAGACATATTCCGGCGGCTTGCCGTCCGTGTTCTTCAATATCTCCTCGTACCGGTCCTTCTCGAAACGTTTTATCGTGTCGATTGATAGTTTACTGTAAACAAAATATAAAAATCTTAGCATTACATTATTACATTGTAATATGGGCCTTTGAAAGTAGTTTCGATAACTGCAAAGTGTCGCTACTAGATGGCATTAAACAGTCGCTTCAGTACTGAGTTAACATACATATCACCAATTTCGTCACTGGCAGTAAGCGAGACCGTGGCCGAATGGTCAAGGCATCGGGCGCGAACCCAGAAGATGCAGGTTCGATTCCTGCCGGTTACGTAATTTTTGATATGTATTTAAAATTATTTAGTAATTTCCTTGAAGTGTAGGTCAAACACTAAAAGATTTTGGTCTGGTGGGAGGCTTCGGCCGTGGCTAGTTACCACCCTACCGGCAAAGCCGTGCCGCCAAGCGATTTAGCGTTCCGATACGATGCCGTGTAGAAACCAAAGGGGTATGGGTTTAATAAAAACTGCCATACCCCTTCCAGGTTAGCCCGCTATCATCTTAGACTGCATCATCACTTACCACCAGGTGAGAATGCAGTCAAGGGCTAACTTGTATCTGAATAAAAAAAAATATAAAAAAATATAAAAAAAAATCTTAGCGTTTAAACTATCAGTACCCTTATTATAAATGCGAAAGTGTGTTTGTTTGTTGGTTTGTCCTTCAATCACGTCGCAACGGTGTAACAGATTGACGTGATTTTTTGCATGTTTATAGTTTAAGGCTAGACTAGTTTAAGAATGTAATGTACTATTTACTTACCATTTTTGTGGAAACAATGCGCAAGCTGTCGGCACCATGAATGTGAGACTGAAAAATAGAAATTACACAAATAATTTCCAATATATATAATACTAGCTTATGATCGCGACTTCGTCCGCGTGGACTACACAAATTTCAAACCCCTATTTCACCCCCTTAGGGGTTAAATTTTCAAAAATCCTTTCTTAGCGGATGCCTACGTCATAAAAGCTATATGCATTCTTAATTTCAGCCCGATCCGTCCAGTAGTTTGAGCTGTAGGTTGATAGATCAGTCAGTCAGTCAGTCACCTTTTCTTTTATATATTTAAAGATAAATGCAAGAGAAACCGGGGCATATAGCCAGGTATCGTATCGTATCTTTAAAAGTACGTATGATAAGTCTTATTGACGCCTATCTTATCTTTATTGAGCTATAGACATGGATTAAAGTAAAAAACGCCGCCTGTCTAAATAATAGTTTATCTTTAATAATACGTTTTGGACGATATTGGTATGAAGCAGAAAAAACTTCACGCGGATGAAGTCGCGGGCATTAGCTAGTATAAATATATAAAAGGAAAAGCTGACTGACTGACTGATCTATCAACACACGGCTCAAACCACTGAAGGGATCAGGCTGAAAGGCATGCAGATGGCTATAATGACGTTGACATCTGCTAAGAATTTTTGAAAATTCAACCCCTAAGGTAGTAAAATAGGGGTTTGAAAATTGTAAAGTCGCGGGTATAAGCTAAGGTTACTAATAAAATCAAAACTTATACTTATTGTATAAGTTTTCACCATATTTTCAATTTTGGCATTTTCCATTTTAACAGTGGTAGGTACTGATTTTGAGCACAACCTAATTTTAGAGTATTCGCATACTCTTCTTACTAATGTAATAGGAAAAGGACAGACGCAGTTTGACAGTTTTAAATTTAATTTTTAGATGGTAAAACCCGTGATTTCAGCGCACAGTCGCGAGCCTACTGTTTAAATTTGTATTGTGCACTAAAATTTAGAGTCTTTAAATGTAAAGTTCATGTTCTGTGTTAACAATGCTAAAAAGAAAAGGATGCAGATACTCTAAATTTAGTTTAGAGAAAGACAACGGAATCGGTGCCATTACCGATTCTAAGCACAACCTAATTTTAGAGTATTCGCACCCTCTTCTTACTATTGTAATATGACAAAGACAGAAGCAGTTTGACATTTAAATATTTAATTTTTAGATGGTAAAACCTGTGATTTTAGCACGCACTCGCGAACCTACTGTTTAAATTTGTATTGTGCACTAAAATTTAGAGTCTTTAAATGTGAAAGTCATGTTCCGTTCCTTTTTTAGCATTAGTAAAAAGAAAAGGATGCAGATACTCTAAATTTAGTTTAGAGAAAGACAACGGAATCGGTATTGGGGCTAATTCTCTTGTACACAATCTCTAAACTAAACTAAATTAACGGGTCTAAATCTTGTGCTATCCTTTTCCGCAAGCAACATTATGAAAGGGATAGCAATAGATTTAGACGTTCCATTTTGGTTTAGTTTAGAGATTGTGTACAATGGAATTAGCCACATTTTGCGTCTAAAAGTATGAAATACTTACCAAATACCAACGAAGCCTGTCTGTATGCCTATATGCGCCCACTTAATCTTCTGCATCCAAGCCTTGGGCTCCAACCTCTCCATTATGAACGGCAGCAGTAACATACCGGGCGCGCACATCACTATCCTATAAACGTATAAAAATACTGGTATTTTACTCGACTGTAGTCTGTGAGGCCGCTCACCAACTAGGTGGTACGACCAGCTAAAGGAGTCCAGCAGATGTGGATTTCATCACATTGTAAAAATGGCCACCGACAGAAGCCGATGGAAACAGATAAGCCATTCGAGGGCAGTCTGCCAGGACCACGATCTTCAGCAATGAAGGAACGACCGGAGAGAGAGACTCGACTGTAAATAGCCCTAGTAGAAGTGATAGCCAAGTGGTTAGGACTAGCGATGTTCCGGATATCCGTATCCGCGGATATCTGCGGGAGAAAAAAGATCCGTACCTATCCGTTTTTTGGCGGATCCTTTACCTTATTAATTTTTAATAGGTACATAGATTAAATTCTATTTTTAGGTGATTAGGTAGCAACAAAATCATCATCATCATCATCAACTAATAGACGTCCACTGCTGGACTGCATAGGTATCTTGTAGGGACTTTCACACGCCACGGTCTTGCGCCGCCTGGATCCAGCGGCTCCCTGCGAATCGTCTGATGTCGTCCGTCCACCTAGTGGGGGTCTTCCAACGCTGCGTGTTCCGGTGCGAGGTCGCCATTCCAGCACCTTGGGACCCCAACATCTAACGGTTGTACGAACTATGTGCGCTGCCCATTGCCACTTCAGCTTCGCAACCCGTTGAGATATGTCGGTTACTCTAGTTCTCCTACGGATCTCCTCATTTCTGATTTGATCACGTAGAGAAAGTCCAAGCATAGCTCTCTTCATCGCCCGCTGAGTGACTCTGAGCTTTCTTATCAGGCCCATAGTTAGCGACCATGTCTCGGATCCATAGCTAGATAATATAAATTTGATTTTATCTCTATATATAAAAATGAATCGCTGAATTTGTTGCTGATCGCAAATCTCGAGAACAGCTGAACCGATTTCGCTAATTCTTTTTTCATAATATTCCTGTAACTACGGGGATGGTTCTAACGGAGAAAAAATTTTTAAAAAAAATCCTGAAAAAGCATCGACTGTCAGGCGGTACAAAGTTAAACTAACGGCGAACTAGTACCACTAAAAAAAAATAAAAACCGACTTCGTTACACAAACACTAAAAATTGAAAAATAATTTAATTTATTACCGAATATATTATATATACAAGAGTTAATATAGTTCCATAATAATACTTTTTGGTGCCGGTGCCAGTTAGCTTTAGCTGCGCGAATCGTCTAGACTTCATGTTTTTATGGGACTCCACAATGGCACCTCATTGGCACCGACCCCAAAAAATATTATTATGAAACTATATTAACTCTTGTATATATAATATATTCGGTAATAAATTAAATTATTTTTCAATTTTTAGTGTTTGTGTAACGAAGTCGGTTTTTATTTTTTTTGTAAAAATTTTTTATTTCACAATTTTTAGTGGCCCCATGGAATTATGCTATGACTGGATAAAAATCTACTGTTTACTAAGCTATTACACTGATCGCGAGCAATTTACTCTTATCCGTTGAGGAGTTCCAGTATCTATCTTCGAAGATGTTCATCAGATCTTCACCAAATTAAAATGGGACCAACTTTGAAGTATACCCTTTCAAACAAAAAAAGAATTTTCAAAATCGGTCCAGGCGTTTTCGAGTAATCGGGGAACATACATAAAAAAAAAAAAAAAAAAAAAAAAAAAAAAAAAAAAAAAAAAAAAAGATTCCGACGAATTGAGAACCTCCTCCTTTTTTTGAAGTCGGTTAAAAACTAGTTTAAATATAAAATCAGAGCTTACCTGGAAGTGACTACTTGTGATATGCCTTTGACGGGAGCGAGTTGTGATTTTCCTATTATTTTACCATTTTCGTCAGTTACATCTAAACCTGTAAATCAAACAAATACAATTAATGAGGCAACGTGACAACCCTTATGCTGAGATCTATAGAGCGCACTTTGACTTTGCTTAGACTTTAGAAAGAGTTAAAACGAGACAGAGCTATATCTCTCAGATAAATCTGTCTCGTTTCAACTCAATCCTAAGTCTGAGCAAAGTCAAAGTGCGCTCTATAAACCTCAAGCCTTAGGCCTCATTTACGGAGACGCGGGGCGTCGCGCGTCGCGTGTGTCGTGGGCTCGTGGCGTCTCGCGGCGCGTCGTACGTATTTCTTGTTTACGGTGAAGCGGCACTGATCATCGCACGCGTAATCACAAACATATGGCAATATACGATGTTGTTCATAGAGATGCGAGGCGGGAACAGTGGCGGTGCCCATCTGCGTTATGACATTTCCAAATAAAGACTGGCAAAAGATTCCGCTGCGGGCATCGCTTCATCGAGTATTGCAGCCGCGTGGGACGCGTCGATGCCATACGCGGGCTCGGCCGCAAAAAACGCTCTATCTCAAACAAACGCGTATAAAATTATTTCTCCGTAAACGCACTCATACAACGCCATATGTTTAAATTCAGTGCGGGCCGCGCCGCCCATCGCAACGCGCGACGCCCCGCGTCTCCGTAAACGAGGCCTAAGTGTATGTAGAATGATATAAAAATGAGTATGTCTTTACCTAATAGTATTTCGTTTTGCCTCATTAGTGGAATGTTGACCCAGTTTGCGGCGGCAACCGCAGCGAACGGTACGAATCTCTGTACAGAAACAATTTAATACTGACCGGTTTTTTGTAATACTGAGGAGAATTAACTATGGGCCTCATAAGAAAGCTCAGTCACTCAGCAGGCGATGGAGAGAGCTATGCTTGGAGTTTCTCTACGTTCTCCTACGGATCTCCTCGTTCTCAGAAATGAGGAGATCCGTAGGAGAACTAGAGTAACCGACGTAGCTCAGCGGGTTGCGAAGCTGAAGTGGCAATGGGCAGGGCACATAGTTCGTACAACCAATAGACGTGGGGGTCCCAAGGTGCTGGAATGGCGACCTCGCACCGGAACACGCAGCGACGACATCAGACGAGTCGCAGGGAGCCGCTGGATTCAGGCGGTGCAAGACCGTGGCATGTGGAAGTCCCTACAAAAGACCTATGTCCAGCAGTGGACGTCTATTGGTTGATGATGATGATGAGGAGAATTAGGTATAATTTGGGATAATAATGATCATTTCTTAAATTTGATTTACAGCTTACCGCCAAAATAGGGTTTGTTGCGCGTTTCTGTATCACGAACTTGAACGTGAAGGCGGTGGCCATGGCGGCCGTGGTCGCCGACCCGTAGGCCACGCCCATCTGCGTGGTACTGAGAGGAGACGCGGCGTTGCGGTTGGTGTAGTTGACCAACGCGTTGAACGACTGGTTGACCCACTGCCAGAACACTACCGCTGTTGTCGTTCTACGGACAACAGATAAATGAAAACTTATAGGCTGAAATCTATAGAGCGTATAGTACGCGACAGGTCGAGATGGGAATTACGGAGGGAACGCCCCGCACGCTCGTACAGCCCCCGCGCTAGCCCGGTACCGGCAAGCGCGACCCCCACCTCATACCCCGATTGCCATCTCAACCTGTCGCGGACTCCTACTTTGACTTCGCTCAGAGTTAAGTTTAAAACAACACAGATTTAATTATGTCCGCGATACAATGCTCTCTCGTTTTTTCCCGAGGCCAGTTTGAGCAAATTCAAAGTGGGCTCTATAGATCTCAGGCTTATTGCGGTTGGTGTTCGTAGTTGACCACAGAGTTGAACTGATGCGGGAAGGGCATTTTTATCCTAGCGGTTCGAATCAGAAATGAGGAGGCAAATCGTTTCGTAACGCGTCCGCAAAATTTCGACTACGAGTGGGTGCAGACCTTGACGGGTGTGTTAACTTAACCAGAACTTGAGCTAGCATACAATATTACATTGCATCATCATCACCTATAGACGTCCACAGCTGGACATAGCTGTCTCTTGGAGGGCTTTCTACACACCATATTTTACATTTACATTGCATATTCACCTTTATTTTAAACTCGCTTATGCTCGAGACTTCATCCACGTGGACTACACTAATTTCAAACCCCTATTTCACGTTCTTAGGGGTTGAATTTTCACAAATCTTTTCTTTGCGGATGCCTACGTCATAATAGCTATCTGCATGCCAAATTTTAGCCCGATCCGTCCAGTAGTTTGAGCAATGTGTTGATAGATCAGTCAGTCAGTCACCTTTTCCATTTATATAGCTGAATAATATTATTAATAATAAATTATTTTACTTATTTATTGAGCTTTTTTTCTTCATGGAGTAAGGCATGGGGATCTCAAATGGCGCTCGCGTGGTTCTGACACGCCCGTTCAATCTAGCAGCACGTGGCTCGTTGTTTCATCTACTTCCATGCAGGATTATTGACCTTTTCTTCATCACAAAAAGAATTCTCTACCAAAAAAAAATTTCCATGAATATAAGCAATTTACATACCTGTACCACTGTAACATGGCGCCAGTGATGAGGCAGCCTCCAGGCATCTGGAAGGACATTCTGCCAAACACATTCTGCAGCTCCCCACTGTCGGGGTGGAAGGCTGACTCATACAGCTGTTTGGCTCGTACCACTTGAGAAAAAGGAGTCCCTGCTGGTTCTTTGCCTTCTCTGGAAAGATAAGATAGAGATATTTCAAGTTAAAGTACCTCATATTATGAGAAAATGAGCTGTATCTGAGATGAGCAGAGTGCACGGGAGCCCCAACAGTATTCTGAGAATATTGGCTGCGAAGTGGGAAAAACCTTTTACGAAGAACTGCGTGTACATACAAATGAACACCAAGTGGTCAAGGGGGTATATGAACTAACCTAATTTAAATTAAATTAATAATAACAGCAATGTAATTTAGTTACTAACACACTTGTATATGGAACATTGTTATGGATGGATAAAAAAAAATGGATAATCAACCAAGATAATTAGGAGTAAACCTACTTACTACAAATAAAAGTTTTTAACAATTTTTAGGGTTCCGTACCTGTCTGTCTGTCTGTCTGTCAAGAAACCTACAGGGTACTTCCCGTTGACCTAGAATCATGAAATTTGGCAGGTAGGTAAATCTTATAACTGACATTTGGGGAAAAACGTGAACGTCTGAAAACCGTGAATTTGTGCTTACATCACACAAATAATTCAAATGTGGTCTGAACTAATAATTAGTATTTTCAATTTTCTAAGTAAGGTAACTATATCAAGTGGGGTACCATATGAAAGGTCTTCACCTGTGCATTCTAAAACAGATTTATTTTTATTTTTGTGCATCATAGTTTTAAAATTATCCTGCAAAATGTCGAAAAAATACGACTGTAGTACGGAACCCACATTGCGCGAGCCTGACTCGCACTTGGCCGGTTTTTTATGATTCTGTTTCTTTTTACTCCAGAATAGTGATCGCACAAATATTGTTGTTTTGAAGAGGAACTTGTCTGGTTTATAACTTTAAAATCAATGTATTACCAGTGCTTCTTTACTTACTTATATTTCAAATACAAATCCTTAGCCTCATAAAGTTCTTTCTCTGGCACCAATGACAGCAAAGGGTTGGAGATGAAAGCAAAATGCCTGAACCTGCCCGCAAATGTGCTCTGGTCCCATAGAGGCTGAGTGATATCAATCCTTTTCTCATCAGACATGATCTATAAATAAATGAAAACTATTAGAAAAATTCATCATAGAAAAAGGAAATCCAACAAATACAGAATGTTACCAGAACGCTGGCAAAAACGAAGACAGGTGATTACTGATATGATACCATAAAAAATCGCGAAAAAATAAATAAAAATCCTATAATTTTGTAAAAGTTTACGATACATTGCAATCAAAACATCTGACTGACGCCAGAGGTCGACGAACGTTACGTTAGTAGGTCACTCGGAGTCAATGCCGCGTCGTAAGCGGGGCATTGACCCAAGTTTTGCACGCTATACACTGCGATTTGAAAAATACTGAATCACTAAAACTACAAAATGAGGCAATTGGTTATTGGTATTGGATTGTGTTTAGGTAGTATAACAATAACGCTAAGTTTTTGCTAGTGTTCTAGTCACACCTGTATAATAGACATTCTTGGTTCAGCCAAGAGTTGAGTTGATCTCAACTCATTGCCAGCCCATCACAGGCATGGGTCTCCTCTCAGAATGAGAAGGGCCATAGTTCATCATGCTGGCTAAATACGAGACTTCACACACTTTTGATAACATTTTGGAGCACTATCAGGCATATACGTTTTATCATGATGTTTTCCGTCACCATTAGGAGTCTGAAGTCTTAACCACGAAGCTAACACCACTTTTTGTTCTTAAAATGTGCAAAATAGTAATGTTTTTCTAATCTATTAGGTAATCTACTAGGTCATCATCATGATCAACCCATCACTGGCTCACTACAGAGCACGGGTCTCCTCTCATAGTGGGAAGGGTTTTGGCTATAGTCTACCACGCTGGCCATGTGCAGATTGGTAGACTTCACACACCTTTGAGAACATTATGGAGAACTCTCCGGCATGCAGGTTTCCTCACGATGTTTTCCTTTACTGTTAAAGCAAGTGATATTTAATTATTAAAAACACACATAGCTCCGAAAAGTTAGAGGTGCGTGCCCAGGATCGAACCACCGACCTCCGATCAGAAGGCGGATGTCCTACCGAATAGGCTATCACAGCTTTTTCTTTAACTTTTCTAGGTAATACCTTTTTTTTTTTTTTTTTTTTTTTTCCTACCATAAAGCACCATTATAAAATGGCAGCTTTATTACTACTACCATCTAGCCTATGGGCTAATAAGTAATATTATTCTAGCTTAAACTTCTACTTATGATTAATTTTTAAATCTAATTTACAGTCCAATAACTGTCCTTAGTTTATTCTAACACGTACTTACAGTTCACTATGTTCTTGTGACCTAGAAAAATAAAGTAGCACAAGCACTATTACAAACGCTGCACTTATGTACTTTTTAACACTAATTCGAACGGCTTGGTTCTTTTGAGCCTCCTTTTGATATCCATGTTATCTAGAAGCTTCACAGCCTCCAAATTAACATGATGGCGAAGTCGATGTTGGTGAGCTTCTGCGTACTTTTGGATGATTTTGTTTACGAACTCTATCTTAAGGTCCCTGTGGAGATCGTGATTTCTTACATACCAGGGTGCATTTGTTATTTCCCTAAGTACTTTGTTCTGGAATCTCTGTATTACTTGAACATTGGTCGGTTTAGTACACCCCCAGAGTTGTATACCATACGTCCATACAGGCATCAGAACTTGCTTGTATAGCATAAGTTTATTATGTAATGAGAGCGTGGAATGCCTTCCAAGCAGCCAATACATTTTTTTGTAGCGTAATTCTAACTCCTCACGTTTCTTTTTAACATGAGCTTTCCATCGAAGCTTTGCGTCAAGCGTCATACCCAAGTACTTCGCTGTATTTACGTAGGGAATAAGTTGCCGATTTAGATAAATTGGGTGATATTTTGGTAACTTATTGGTAAAATCTATATGCATAGATTTCGACTCGTTTAGCTTAATTCGCCACTTTATAGTCCAATCGTTGACTTTATTTATGGCAGCTTGAACTTTTTCTACTGCTTCTTCGTGACTTTCTCCAGTTGCTATTATGGCAGTATCATCAGCGAATGTTGCAATAGTGTTATTTTCTAGTGCTGGAATATCACAGGTGTATAATAAGTACAGGACCGGACCTAAGACACTTCCTTGTGGTACCCCAGCTTTAATTTCCTTGAGTTCAGAATACGCATCTTCTTGACGAACTCTAAACCATCTATTTGAGATGTATGATTCAAGAATATCTGCAAATGACTTTGGTAGCATATTTCTGAGTTTATAGATAAGCCCTTCGTGCCACACTTTATCGAAAGCTTGCGCTACGTCTAAAAAGACTGTAGAACACACTTTCTTATTTTCTAATGATTTCTCTATTATGTCAGTAATTCTGTGGACTTGATCTATCGTTGAGTGTTTTTCACGGAATCCAAATTGGTGATCTGGTATTAATTTTCTCTCCTCTAGTATAGGTTTTATTCTTTTGAGTAACAGTTTTTCAAATAATTTTGAAATAACTGGTAATAAAGAGATTGGTCTGTATGATGTTGTTTCATGGGGTGGTTTCCCCGGTTTAGCGATCATAATAACTTCAGCAACTTTCCATAACTCAGGTACATGTCTTAGTCTAAATGATGCATTTATGAGATTGGTAAGTTTCACTAAAGCTTTCCGAGGTAGGTTTTTTAAAATTTCTCCGGTAATGAGATCATATCCTGGAGATTTTTTTTTTGCTTAAATTGAACTTTATTTCTTCAGATACTTCCTTTGGTGTCACAAGTCTGATATTTTGCAGGTCATCTTGTCTTTCTTCATTCTCACTGAACTCAATTGTATGGCCCTCATTTGGTTGGAATATATCTTCCAGATGCTGAGCGAATCTATTAGCTTTTTGAATGTTATTGATAGCCCATTTTCCATTTGATTCTTTAATAGGTGGTATATGTGTGATAGGTCTTTTTAGATTACCTGTTACTTTCCAAAGAGAATAGTCAGTTTCTCGGTCATTGGTCAAGCTTCGTAGGTAATCATTTAACTTAGTGTCATTATGACTTTTGATTGCTTTCTTGATTGTTTTCGCGAGTTTGTTCAGTATTCTTTTGTCTTGTGGCGATCTCGAGGCATGCCATTTTTTTCTCTGCTTTCTCTTTGTTCTAATGAGCTGTATAATTTCCTTAGGATAGGTGGTACCCTTACTCCTTTTTTTTATCGATGGCGTATTATTCCAGGCTGATTTTTGTATGTCTGTTATAAATTTAGCTACTTCCATATTGAGCTGGTCTTGGCATTTTAAGGGGACCTTTAGGTTTATAGTACTGTCTAACTCTATTTTAAAGCTTTCCCAGTCTGTATTGTTATTCACTAGAGTTATCTTGGTTTCTTTGAATGCAATGTTATGTTTATTCAATATTAACAATATTGGTGAATGGTCCGAATTCATGTCATATTTTCCTTCAATATTTAGGTACCTTGGTGAGATGTTCTTAGTTATAACGAAGTCTATCAGATCTGGGGTTTTTTGAGGATCAGTAGGCCAATAGGTCGGCATACCTGTACTGATCGCGTCGCATCCCAAGTCTTTGATCGCACTCAGCAATTCTTTACCTTTTGTTGTTGTTAGTCTGGAGCCCCAGAAAATATTTTTGGCGTTAAAATCTCCACCAATTATAAATCTGTGTCCATATTGTCTCAAGAAACGCACGTATTCATATTTTTTTAGAGAATGCCTTGGTGGGCAGTATATGGCTACAATTGTAATTGGGTATCGTTCTGTTTTAATATTTACTGCCACTGCTTGGATTTCAGGCTCTTCGTATTTACTTTCTTCGTAGTGACAAATACTCTCTTTTATTATAACAGCACTACCTCCTCTGGCTGAATTATTAGGATGTAGGGCGTGATATACTTTATATCCATTAAATTTGATGTAGGATTCTTTTGTGAAATGTGTTTCGGAGATCAAACATATGTCGATATTTTCAGTATCTAGGACTACTTGTAGCTCATGTTGATGTTGGAATAGTCCATTAGA
Organism: Maniola hyperantus; assembly: GCF_902806685.2. NCBI lineage: Eukaryota > Metazoa > Arthropoda > Insecta > Lepidoptera > Nymphalidae > Maniola > Maniola hyperantus. The sequence continues at coordinate 2,175,953 of NC_048546.1, read as the reverse complement.
ATTCCATGCCAATAGTTTTAGTTCTTTTTCCATTATTTGGTTTTAAAAGGGGCTTTGTTAGTGTCATTTTCAAGTTTTCGCAGGCGATCATCGAATGATGACATAAATTTCAAGATCTCGTCTAGTTTATTTAAGGTAGGATCGCTCGTGTTATTACTGTTGGACATTTTTTTTGAGGCTACTTGTGCATATGTTACCTTTTTACTAGGATTTTCTTTGTTAATTTCGGGAAGTCGCACATTTTTAGCAACTGGAGTTTGTTTTGTAATACCACTTGTTGCTTGAGTGTTTTGAGAAGATGGTTTTTTGTATTTCCTGTTCCTGATGGATTGCATTTCCTTGGCTACTATGCAGCCTCTATAGTTAGCTGGATGAGCTTCCCCACAGTGTACACATTTAGGTTTCTGCTCAGCTGGTTTTTTGCATTCAACACTTAGATGTTTTCCAGTGCATTTGACACATCTTGGCTCTCTGGAGCAATACTTCTGGGTGTGCCCATACGTTTGACATTTTTTACACTGTGGTATGAGCTTCGATGATCTCAGTGGATGTATTTCCACTTTGCATCCAAGAATCGAGGTGATTCCATAAATTTTGTCGATGTCTTCCCCATTCGTAAAACTTAGCAGGAACATGTTTAGTGGTTCCTTGTTTTTCCACCTTAGCTTATTGACGGCATTTTCAACCTTAAACCCTTTATTCTGAAGGTCTTCGATTATTCTTTCTGGCTTACAGGTAAAATGCAGCTTTTTGGCCATGACTTTAATGGGCCTATCTTGCTTGTTTTCAAAAGAATGCCACAGGAATTTCCCTGCAGTCAATGTTTTAGTGATTGACCGATATGTATCTTCATTGTTAGCATTTATTTTAACATTGTTGCCATTTAACATTTTAATTCGAAAAGAATCTCCAGAAGGACCTTCTGTTAATAAGTCATAGAATGACTGATAATTTGTTACGTCATCTACTATTATTGGCGGGGGTGGTGGAATTTTCTTTTTCCTTTCCTTACTAAGACTGGTCGAGGAATCATCATGCTGATTGCAGGTAATACCTAGCAAATATATTGCAATGCTCTTTTAAATTTTTTTAATTTGGTAATTTGTTTGAATGATTTGATGCTTAAATTCTAAACAAAAATAATATTTAGCTAAATATCAATGGTTTTCCTTATATTAATTTTAGATTGGTTATTGGGTATTCATTTGGAACCCATACCAAATTAAGACTTAAATTATGCCTAAAAACATTAATAAAAAAATAAAAATAAAATATTCCTATTGAATCATGCGTAAATATTATTATACACACTTTTAGGAATAGGTACCTACCTTTTCCTAAGTGTGTTTATAATATTCTAAAGTACCTAAAACTTTGCTACTAACTAAAGCTACCTAATACTAATTTATTATTTATTGTATAAATTATATGCAATAAATATTAATAGCAGATGTGTTTAGTAATTAGCTGTAGGTATTTACCCTTATATTGTCCTTGAGCCTCACGAGATTAGTGTAATATTAGACAAAACTCTAAATTATTAATTATGTAAGCCCACTTTAGCCATTAAATATTCAAGCTGCTAAAAACATTAAAGATAAATTAATTAAAAATGAAACAAATACTTACTTTAGTTTACACTTTACAGTATCTACCGTTAACACTTGTACAAAATATTTGAATCCTTATCGAATTCGAAAATATTAAATGCGAAAAGATAAGAAGATTCCTCCACTTTGCACTCGCGGCTCCACGGAATTCGAATTGTCAATGTCAATTTTAAAGTGTCAGTGCCATTTCGATAAAATATCCATGCTCCACAGCTTTAGTATTTCGTGGTCCATAGACACATTATGTTTTAACCCATCAAATATTGTAAAACGCAAAATATACAATAATAACATCCATATCTGTCAATCCACACTTGGCCAGCGTGGTAGACTATGGCAAAACCCCATATCATTCTGCAAGGAGACCCATGCTCAGTATTGAGCCGGCCATGCTAGATCATGATGGTCTATTTTCAAAATATGTCACGCCCATTATATTATCCAATTTGCAGAGCGCTAGATCTAGTGCTGCAGCGCGATTTAAAAAGAGCTCTCACATTACACTAAACTAGCTAGCTAGCAAAGCTAGTTATTTTAACTTCCTTTCATTGTATTGTAGAGAAATTGTAGTAGGTACTACTAATGATAGTGGCAATATTTAAAAAAAAGGTACATCTTTTGTCTATGATAGTAAGAACATGGCGGCTGTCGTTGCAACAGCCGCTATGACGATTCAAAGGAATTCACAGATTTTAGTAAATGTTGAGGAAGCTCTTGAAGACTTATTAGTTGTGTCATATTGTTCGGAAGATAAAAAATTCCAAGGTGTACTTTTGGACTCAAACAAGGGGTTCGTATTGCCCTAGCAGTCGTACAGTATTATCGATTATTCTGAACCACACCATTTATTCGCTATTTATAATTTTTTTACAGTAATTTACCATTTGGAGTGTACAGTCTTCATCCAGCTTTCTCGAAACAGGCTGAAAATGCGGATACTAAGAACGATAGACTACATTCCGTTAGTCAAAGGTTCACATATCAAGAGCCTCAATACGCAGTGGAAGGCCTACAAAAAACAAAAAAGACTGCTACGAAGGCGAAACCGCAGCCTCGACAAAAGATGACAGTGAGACTAAGGCCTAGAAAAGTGTTGTGTTCCAATTGCCAGGGGATTTGCAATGAAAACAGCGAAAATGTAGACGTGTCCAAGAAACGCAAATTAGATTCGGATGACGATACGCCCAATGACGGGTCTGAGTCATCGAAGCTCGAGAAAAAGTATTTAATGGGTAGTATGCTAATTCCTAAGCTAGCCAGGCTGCAGCCGAGTGAGATTTCGAGTGCTATAAAATCCAAAAGTGTTTCAAAACCGATTGACAAAAGTAAAAGTGCGAAAAGTTCTAAACTGTGTGATGACGCTGAAAAAGCAACTAGGGAACTCGCTTTCGTCAGTGTATCGGACAATAGTGATTTATGTTCCAAGGAGGATTATAAGGACAGTGACAACTCGTTCAGTAATCTATTTTCAAATGCACGAACACTCAAAATATGTTTCGGCGAGGGTGAAGGTACAGTTGTTAAAATACCTCCTTTAACTGGTGATTTTAACGAAGACTCCGGTGTGTCCTGTGATATGTCCAAATCTATAAAACCTGAGTCTAAAGCCGAGAAAAAAGCATTAAAAAAAGCTAAGAAGCAAGCGAGAAAAAACAATATCGAAAAAACTGTGGATATCTGGATAGGTCAGTCTCCAAAGCATATAGGAGCATTATCACCTCGCAACAACTTATCAATGAACTGTCCAACTGTGGATTTACTAGAAAAGAAGCATAAACATAAGGTGAAGCACAAAAAGAAGCATAAGTTACAGAAGCAGCGCGATGAAAACACTTCTAAATGCAAAAGTGATGTTGAATATTTTGGGCATATCAAAAATGATTGTCTGAAGCAGAAACTGTCGATCAGTCTGCGTAGATTAAGCAGTAATTCATATGAGCGTACACAGGAAGATGATTGTTCTGATGAAGGAGAGACTGAGGCAGTACCTGATTTCCCCGCCAGCAGCACAGAAGGCGTCGGTGGTAGATTACTGAGGGTTTCACCTGGTGACATTGTTTGGGGGAAGGTAATATTTTTTTAATTCTGATACAGGGTAGACCTTGACTGTAATCTCACCTGGTGGTAAGTGATGATGCAGTCTTATGATGGAAGTGGGCTAACTTGGAAGGGTTAGTAGTTTCATTTAATCTATATCTCTGATCTGCTTTTATGTGGCATCATATTAGAACGCTAGCCACGGCCAAAGCCTTGCACTAGCCAAATTCTTCTTTACTAAGCATTTACCTTGTTATCCTAGAAAAAAGGTAAGTCCAAAGTACCAAATAATTTGTTCAAAATAGGTAACATTGTACACTTTTTGATTGTACATTATACAACAAAACAATGTAATGGTTACTAAGTAAAAACAATAAGGTCCAAATTCCATCTTGAATTTAGACCCTTGTTTGATTTTCCGAGGACAAAAAGTAGCCTGTGCCCATCCCTGGGATGCAAGCTATTTCTGTACCAAATTTTGTCATACAGATTGGCTGTAAAAACACAGACACAGCAGACACACTTTCACATTTATAATATTAGTATACTTAGTAGAGTTTCCTATTGCCCCAGTAGAAAGGGCATTGCAGACAAGTGGTAAATTCAATTGATGATTCAAAAGCATTTGTAAAAGTTTATTTAAAGAAAAATCTATCTTTTATGAATCTTCTTGTCCTTTTTAGGTGGTGGGGTTTCCGTGGTGGCCAGGCAGGGTGTTGAGTGTGACACCAACTTCTAGAGCCCACGTGGCATGGTATGCTTCTACCACATCATCTCTCATGCCATGTGACAGCTTGAGTCCTTTCCTAGAAGACTATAAGGTACATGTTGGTGATAAATAAAGTTGTTTAAGAAAGAACACACAAATAATATTGCGCCATCCTATAAGTCTATGCATGCCTGAGAGTTCTCCATTTCTCTCAAAGGTTCTCAAAGGTGTCTGAAGTCTTCCAATCAGCAATTGGCAAGCGTGGTAGACTATGGCCAAAGCCCTTCACTGAGAGGAGACCCATGCTCTGGTAGTGAGCTAGCGATGGGTTGATCATGATGATGATGATGATGAATCTATGATAGCCTAGTGGTTAAGATCTCCTAATCGGGAGGTAGGGGTTTCGAACCTGGGTGCTTTGATTCGATGCTCCCTTAACTTTTTAGAGTTATGTGCGTTTTAAGCAATTAAATACCACTTACCTTAATGGTGAAGGAAAACTGTGAGGAAACCTGCATGCCTGAGAGTCCTCCATAATTTTCTTAAACATGTGTGAAGTCTGCTCCATTTCCATTATTTAATTAAGTCTGCCAATCTGCACCACAGGTTTAATATTGAATATTTTTTGATATATCTAGACTATGTGCAATCAGTCATTGGTATGGAGTCAGATTTTTATGAGTACACTCTAAAAAAACTGATTATAGTCCACAGCTACACCAACTACTGATTTAATATTATTGTAGTATTAACTAATATTAAATTAATATTGTGGCTGAATCTGTTGTACACAAACTCTAAACTAAACTAAAATGTCACGTCTATATCTATCTATCCCTTTCATAATGTTGCTTGCGTAAAAGATAGCACTAGATTTAGACCCATTAATTTAGTTTAGTTGTTTTTTTAGATTGTGTACAAGAGAATCAGCCCCAATACTATATTATAGTTAATATTATTATCCATACTAATATTATAAATGCGAAAGTGTGTCTGTCTGTCTGTCTGCTAGCTTTTCACAGCCCAACCGTTCCACCGATTTTGACGAAATTTGGTACAGAGTTAGCTTTATCCCGGGGAAGGACATAGGCTGCTTTTTATCCTAGAAAATTAAAGAGTTCCCACGGGATTTTTAAGAAACCTTAATCGCGGGCATCATCTAGTATGAACTATATTAATAATATTATGTATATAAATATTAATTTATTATTATACAATACAATTCTTTATTTGCATAATGTGTGTAGGGTTATAGGTGTTAAATCTAATAAACATAGTCCAGCACATATTATTATAGTTCTATTAACTATTTCAGATACGCTTCAACAAAAAGAAAAGAGGTCCATACAAGGAGGCTGTGAAACAAGCAACGATCGAGGCAAAGAGTATCCAATCTCACACAGATCCGTTAGGAAGCCCTACACATGCAAACCTGGCTACCATGTCTCCACGTCCCATTGATGTGTTCTCATAATCACATACAAATGATATTTAATTTATTTGTGATTAAAGAGTGCGAGCGGGGGCACACGAAGCGTTGCGGCGGCGCGGCGATGCGGCGCCGGACCGGTGTCGCTGCGTCGTCTTACATAGAAATATCTGTGGCGTGACACACGATGCGCTCCGGCGCCGCACCGGACTTGCAACCACCGAGACGAGGCGGGGAAGGGTGAATGCGTTGCGACGTCGGAGCGGCACCGCTCAGTTGTTTTTAGGGTTCCGTACCTCAAAAGGAAAAACGGAACCCTTATAGGATCACTTTGTTGTCTGTCTGTCTGTCTGTCAAGAAACCTACAGGGTACTTCCCGTTGACCTAGAATCATGAATTACACACTACACTTACTTACTACATTTGGCAGGTAGGTAGATCTTATAGCTGACATTTGGGGAAAAATCTGAAAACCGTGAATTTAGGGTTGGATCACACAAAAAAAAATTAAATTGTGGTCATTTTTTTTATTTTTATTTTGTTTATTTGAAAGTAATCAACAGCGTAAATACATAATTATTATTTAAATTTAAATCTAGGTATAACAGAAGGCCAAAAGAGATTACTTAAAATTATAATTAAACTATTTTAACAGAATAGAGTTAGAATAAATGTAGGTATATACAATAATAAAATAAAATTACAACAGTGTGTGTATGATTGTATGTGTGTGTGTATGCGTGTGTGAGTGTGTGCTTATGAGTATGTGTGAGCGTGTGTGCATGTGTGTGTGTGTGTAAATGGGAGTGTATGATTGCATGCATATTTAGATGTTAGCTACTTTTTTTTTGTTTTACGATGATAGTTTCTTAATTCCTTTTTAAATTTATTGTTTGATAGGTAAAATAAGTCAAACTCAGCGAACTGATTGTTATAAGTACGTACCAAGCGTGGAATTATAGAATTTTGCGCATAATTTGAGTTAGTTGGGAACATTTAGAAGGCGCGTGTGACGCGTTCTTGAAGGTTGAGCATTAAATGAAAAGGCTGAGAGTAAGCTAGGACAATCGATTGAGCCGGTTAAAATTGCTTGCAGTAACAACATATCACATTGTTCCCTTCTATGTTCCAGTGAGCCGATACCGTAGTCATGAACTAATAATTAGTATTTTCAACTTTCGAAGTGAGTGACTATATCAAGTGGGGTATCATATGAAAGGTCCTCACCTGTACATTCTAAAACAGATTTTTATTTATTTTTGAGTTATCGCGCAAAATGTCGAAAAAATACGACTGTAGTACGGAACCCTGATTGCGCGAGCCTGACTCGCACTTGGCCGGTTTTTTATTATTAACAGACTGTCCAACGCTGCTACGGCGCCACTGCGACATTACAACGTTGCGGCGCCGCACCGCTCGTGTGCCCTCTGATACGGTGAAATCTTTGTGGTGCGGCGCCATCATCGCCATCAACGCATCGTGTGCCCCCAGTCTCGGGTATACCTACTGCCGATACAGACTGGAAAAGATAGACGAAACTAATAAAAACTGCCATACCCCTTCCATCTTAGACTGCATGATCACTTACCACCAGGTGAGATTGCAGTCAAGAGAGTTGTATCTGAATTTTAAAAAAAACCATATTTTTTTAATGACTAAACATGCTTATAAATATGTAATTCTTAAAAAAATCATTAATAATAATAAAAATATCCATACAGGTTTCATGTACTGCTACTGGTGTACCGTTTAGCGTCTATCTTTTTCATTTAGTCTGAGACTGCCGAATTAAAAAAAAAATGTGATATTTCTGTCTGCACAAAACTCATTGACCATTAGTTTTAAGATTACTATTAATTAATTTAATTAATCAGCATTTGTGAAAATTATATAAGTGAGAAACATACTAAACACGCGATATGACGATACAGACAAAAAACACATTATTTTTAATAGTGTTGCGAAACTATCAATACTGACATTATTTATATTTGATCGAAATCTGAAAAAATATCGATACTGCTAACTGTCGATACTCAAGCAAACCGTGACGCAAGCCGTGATAGACGTTATAAAAAAGAAAAATATATTCAAGAAACTTATAAGATATTCACCCCTGCCATCCAAACTTGAACCGCCATTCTCTACCTTACATAGATCTTATACCGGTCTTGAGGAAATTTTTCGAGCATTTTTGTAGAGCGCTATCTCCCTCGCACTCATGGACGTTTTGTATGTTTTGTCTCACGCAAGTGCGCCAGAACCGCCATATTATCCCTACTACTACATTAAACCATCTTTTAACACTTAGATGATTGTTGACTAAAATCTCTACAGATATGAGTCACCGTTTAAACTCAATAACTCAACGCGGACTGAAATTCGGAAGGTCGCCGCCGGTTCAAACCACACCCGTTCCACTATTACCTAGAGTACCTACTCCTAGCGCAAGCTTCACGCTTAATTGGAGGGGAAAGGGGAATGTTAGTCAAGGGCCATGGCTAATATTCTTAAAAAAACCATTCCCGACTAGTCCCAACCGCAATGCGTTACGAGCCGAGTCTGAAAAATGACCCCAGATGGGTTCGAAACTGGTCGGGCTTGCGTCGGCTAAACATGTGAGTACAGCCGGAATAATCTATATGTATAATGAGATACCATGTTAGGTTTGGTGTAATGATTTGTATTTAGTCGCGTTGCGTGTTAGAAGTATGTTTCCTCTTTACGTGCTGTATATGTTGCACCAAATTTGTTCGTTCTCAGTAAAGCTGTTCACACATCTATGCATGGGGCGTGCTTACAGTGCTAAAATGTGCTGTCAGCTATAAACAACCATGTCAGCATGTAAACAACTGTGGCAGTTTTTATATATTTTACAGACTAGCGCTTGGCTGCAATCAGACCTGGTGGCAAGTGATGATGCAGCCTAAGATAGAGCGCACTTGCCTAGAAGATGCCTATTCCCTCTATTTAATTATTATTGCCATGAAACAAATACAAGTTTCAAAGTTATCTACACATTTAAAATGATTTGTTAATGCGCAAACCTTTACCTATCATTGTTGTATGTTCTCATTAAAGCTGTTCCCACATCTATCCATGGCGCGTGCTCACGGTCCATGCTAAAATGTGCTGTCAGCTTCGATTTGCAATATTATGTAAACAACCATGGCAGTTTTTTAATAACTATTGCCATGATACAAATACTAGTTTTAAAGTTAAGACTCCTTTTAAAATTAAATTAGTTGCCTATTAGTCTTTTGGTGTACATTTTATACAACTTTTTTTTTTTGTTAATGAGAAACCTGAAAGTAGTCCGAAGCAGTCACTTAATCGACTGCAATAATTTTTAAATCAAGATACATTATATGCATCCCAAAAATATATTAATCTAGATTCTAGATATATAAAAAGAACAGTTGACTGACTGACTGATCTATCAACGCACAGCCCAAACTACTGGATGGATCGGCCTGAAATTTGGCATGCAGATAGCTATTATGACGTTGGCATCCGCTAAGAAAGGATTTTTGAAAACTCAACCCCTAAGTGGGTGAAATAGGGGTTTCAAATTTGTGTAGTCCATGTGGAAGAAGTCGTGAGCATAAGCTAGTGACGTATAAAGTGGTATACTCTACTTATGCCGCCGTAAGTTAAGTTAGTTCTAAGAATTAGTACTTAATGTTTCTTTGGCGCGAACGACGACTAACAAATCATAACTTTGTCAATTTTCATTTTTATAAAATAATACACAATAAATTATTTATTTAATAGAAATACTAGACGTGTTTCGGCTTTTCTATTAACAAAAAAGTGGTTGTATTATATGTAGACGTACACAACTCGTCTTTTATTCCAATTGTTCGATCGTCGCGCCAAATTACGCTTCGAACACTGCAATGTGTCTGCAGCTTTAAAGTTCCAGATATACTTATTTTTGTCATTTTATCGTACTTTATGAATAAATGTATGTTATTTTTGTATCTTAGTTTTAACATAAAAAAAACTTGTTATGGCCATTCCTTTACTTTTTTATTGGTTTTGAATTGAAGATTTATTTTAATATTTACTTAATTTGAAATCGACAGCCTCTTGTTTATTTATACTCAACGAAAAATTAAATATGTATTCGCAATTCCTTAAAAATATAATTATTTTTAACAACTATAATATGAACATAATAATATATTTAAATTATATTACATTTTTAATTCAGAACCAATTCATTGTTTTTTAATACATTTGTTATTTATTTTTAAGATTTTCTTAGTAAGTAATAATTTTTAAATGGGTAAGCTGCAACAGCTAAACAAAAATATTATTGTAGATAATTAATTAAAAAAAAAAAATACGTTGCGTTTTGCTTTACGTTAAAACGTAAAATAAAAACAAAATAGGTATAACGTGCGCGAGCATTTATTTTATTTTTTGTTTTGGTTTATTAAAAAAATATGTTTTGTTACAGTCAAAGCTAATCGCACATACAATACGCGTGATCTAAGTTGGCCGGGCGATCAATGAAGGAATAATTAAATAGTTAAACCGCATTTTTACGTCGCATAGGTACCTAGTTCTAGTGACCTCATTCAAATTTAGATTGAATGAGGTCACTAGAACTAGGTACCTAATTGCGTTATGTGCCGTAAGTGCTAACTGCTAATAGATGTGCGATCAGTTTTTTTGTTAAATGAGGTACCTGCCGCAAAAAATATTCCTTCAATATTTTTTTATAATATCTAAAGTTAAAACAATTACTTATCCCAAAGATTCCTGATCTTTGTAATAATTATTATTATTGTAACAAATTATTTAATGGTTAACCATAAGAATAGAAGGTAAGTCGCTACATTCAAACTGTGTATCTATTATTACAGGAATTGTATTTTGAAATAAATCTAAGTGTACAGTATTTAACTGTAGTTTTTATTTTATTTTATCTTTATTCACTATCAGTATGCGAAAGTGTGCCTATCGGTTTCTGTATGTTATCTTTTCACGGTTTAGCTACTGAATCGATTTTGATGAAATTTATCACAGCTGGAATATTTACGTGAGGGCCGAGGGTTGTAGTTATTTAAATTATATGCGGGTGAAATCGCAATTGATAAAATAAATGTCTAAAATCACAATAAAATTTCCAAACGTCATGTACTTACATACGTTAAGTTACAATATTACCTTAGCCTATCTTGGATATTATACCAACGCACGTAATATTAATGGGAATTGACGTAATTACCTACGCTAGTGCTATAAAGGTCACCGCATCATCATTGGTTATGATTATGATTTATTACAAGGGGACAATGACGTTGATAAACAAAATATGTATGATTTGGAATTTACGCATATTGTGATGCAGCTGCAAACAATGTTGCAAAGATATCGAATAGAACCTATAAAGCAAGTCTTATTCCGTGTTTGTCTGTTTAATCTGGGCTCTTATTATAAATTGAACATCTGAAAAGAGCAACCGCTGAGTTTCTTGCTGGTTCTTCCCCGTAGGCAATGCCATTGCATTGCGAGACAGTGGTAAATTCTTTTGATGGTTAAAAAGCACTTGTAAATGTTTATTTGAATAAATAAAAAGCTTTCTTATTTTGATATCTTTTGAAACGATGTTGAAGGTGACCATATCCAATTCCGATTGGATTTCTGACTGGGTCCAAGTTGTAATGTGTATTGTTGACTTTTGAATGAATGAGTGATTGAAAACCATAAACTATCATTGACAAAAGTTAATGTCATTGTCAAAAAGTTGGTCGCCATTTTTGGAATTTAAACGTTTTTGTTTTTAAATGTTGGAGAAGGCTTTATAGTTTTATTGCTATACAATATTTATAATTAATTGAATATGAGGAGAACATACAGATCTAAAAAAGAAACAGGTGGTGGGCTGGATCCGCGAGATGCTGTGCTCGCAATGGATGAAAAGGCGTCTGCTTTTGACGCGTTCTATATACAAAATATTAAACAAACCAAGAGAGATTTGTCTGTTGGTGCCTCGATGTTCGCCGCTTCAAACAAAGTTCGTAAAAGAAAGTATGTGAAACGGCTGAAAGACCAGGAACCTATCATTAGAGGCACAAGAGAATCTATGTCAAAATCTGGATGCTTAACACCGGACAAGTCTATACATTTAAAAAGGGCGTTTGATCCCTTTGATCTGGTTCTGAACTCTTCGTCAACTAAAGAAGTATCTTCAAAACCAGTTAATAATGTCTTAAGTCCACTGCATACACGAGGGTGAGTTTATGAAAAAAGATGATGCCTGTGACTTCAGGCTTTTAAAAAATCCTGTGGAAACTAAATTTCTGAGACAAGCTATCACCATGCAAATTCCAGCCCAATTGATTCAGTTATTGTGGCATGAAAGAGTAGCAAACATCTAAACTTTCTCAGTTCAAATATTATTAGGATTAAGATATACAAAAATAAGATGTAACTCACTGACTGATTCATCAACAACCAGCCTAAACCCTTTCACCTAGAAAGCTGAAATTTTGCACAGAAGTTCCCTTTATAATGTAGAAGAGGAATAAGGCTATCAGGGCTCTATTGGTTTTAGTATAGCATGTAAATTAATATAAACGAGTTCTTAATTAATTAAAAGCAGTGATACATAGTGGTTAAGATGTTAGCGTCCTATTTGGTGGGTCCATGGTTCAATCCTGGGCATGCAGCTTAACTTTTTAAAGCTATGTGCATTTGAAGCAATTAAATATCTGTTAAGGTGACGAAAAGACTCCTCCTCTGTAGTGGGCCGATAATAGGTTGAGATGATGATGACTTGGCTTTATATGCACTATCATTATTATTGAAGGCAATGATAGCCTAGTAGTTAAGATGTCAGCTTTCTTTTTGGGAGGTCGGGGGTTTGATCCCGGGCATGCACCACTTAATTTTCAGATTTATGCTGGTTTTTAAATAAAAATTAAATAATCATTTACTTTAACAATGAAGGAAAACGTTGCAAGGAAACCTGCATGCCTGAGAGTTCTCAATGTTCTCAAAGGTGTGTGAAGTCTGCCAATTCGCATTGGGCCAGCATGGCAGACTATGCCCTAAATCCTTCTCACTCTGAGAGGAGACTCGTGCTCAGTAGTGGGCCGGTAATGGGTTGATCATGATGATGATCATTATTCTAATTCTCATGCAGTTTCATAAGTATATTTTAAGTGAATGACTATTTAAAGGAAAGGAAAAAGAGACAAGAAGGAGGCACCACGTAAGAAAAAAATTAACTACTTAAGCAGTGACAAGACAGGTAAGAGATTATAAATAAGGGGGCATTTTCAAAAGCCAATACTTCCAGTTATTGAAATTCTTAATATTTCTCATTGGGATGATAAAGTTTAATTTCTGTCTACAACCAATATTTTTACTGTAAAATGCCCAAAAATAAACTGCTTTTACCCAAAAAATAACATTGCAATGAATAAGTTCTAGTTATAAGGGCGTTTACATTTTATGTAAAATAAAAATAGTTGTATCATAGAAATATTGGTTTTAACTAGACACTCCTTAAAGTTTAAATTTAGGTAAGAAATTAGGTGCAAGAAAATATTCAGAAATTTTTATTTTGAAACATTTTTTGTAGATTCGGATAAAGAAAACTCAATTGATAGCAGCAAAAATGATAAAATGCAAAATCTATCTGATGTTCTCAGTCACAAATTAGAAATAGAAAAAGAGGAAAAGATAATTTCAAACAATATTGATGAATCCATTATTAATATTGTTACTGATTTGTCTCTGTTACATAAACTACAGAACTTAAACTCTATGAGCCCCTTATCATCTACAATGAAAGATAAATTGAGTTTTTCACCAGGTCAAAAATCTCCGATATGTAGTACACCATTTCATAAAAAATATAGAGGAAAATCTATTTACCTATTCTCACCTATATCTGCATATGTTGATGATAGTAAACATTATACTATAACTGAAAATCCCGAAGAAAGTAAACATAATGAAAACGAAGTGAATAGTGTTCCGAATGCCACAGTTCAATTTGCATCTCCTGATAAAAAAAGTGTGGATTATGATAAAATTAATTCTCCCATATTTCCATGTAGGAATGTTACTGATAAAAATAGGACAAAGGAAAGTATTAAAAACTATCACCCAATAACTAAAGAATTATCTTTACTTCAAACAAGTGAACAAGAACCATTCCTAGGATTTTCTATGAACAATGCATCAGGTGCTCATCAAAATATCAATTTAGAAGCAGTCTTAGAAATTAAAGAAAAGTCACTAGAAGACCTAAAACAAAGCCAGTACTTCACTATTACTAATGGTGAAAATCGAAATGGTATTGTGGACAACAAGAATAATCAATATTCAAGTCAAGAATATGATAATGACGCAAGTTCTAATCCAGACACTACACTAGAAAACCAATCAGTTGTAGCAAAGTCTTTGGAAAAGCTTCATAGTCCAAAATTGATTGGTAAAAACATTTATGGTGCAAAAATTAGTTTCAATATTGATAAAAGCGGGATAGAAATTAATTTAGCAGATCTAAATAATGAAACAGGACAAGGTTGTGTAAATGCAGAAACACCAAATCAAACACATTCAGAGGAAAATAGTGTTGATCAAGAACATAGCTTAAATGAAGAAAATACTTTGGAATCTAGTCAATTCAATTCTGTAAAAGGTAGTATTATAGTTAATAAAGAAGATAGTTTGAAAGAAGAAAATACTTCAGAACCAGGTCAAACATATTCAGAGAAATATAGCATTGACCCAAATGAACATAGTTTAAATGATGAAAACAATTTAGAACCAAGACAAACTTATTCAGATAAATATAGCATTGACACTAGTGAACATAGTTTAAATGATGAAAACAATTTAGAACCAAGACAAACTTATTCAGAGAAATATAACATTGACTCTAGTAAACTTAGTTTAAATGATGAAAACAATTTAGAACCAAGACAAACTTATTCAGAGAAATATAGCATTGACACAAGTGAACATAGTTTAAATGATGAAAACAATTTAGAACCAAGACAAACTTATTTAGAGAAATATAGCATTGACATAAGTGAACATAGTTTAAATGATGAAAACAATTTAGAACCAAGACAAACTTATTCAGAGAAATGTAGCATTGACACAAGTAAACATAGTTTAAATGATGAAAACGATTTAGAACCAAGACAAACTTATTCAGAGAAATATAGCATTGACACAAGTGAACATAGTTTAAATAGTGAAGATACTTTGGAACCAAGACAAACTTATTCAGAGGAAAATAGTATTACAGAAATAGAACATAACATTTCAGTTGAAGAAAGTACGTCAGAAGAAGAAATTGAACAAACTATTTCAGAACCATATCAAACACATTCGGGGGAAAATAATACTGCTGAAAGTGAACACAGTTTTAATGAAGAAGGTATTTCTAATAATAGTATAGCCACTGACTCTCTTTATGAATCTTGTTACAGTGAGAATGAAAAGTCTGACATTGAAGCAGATAATAAAGAATTATTAGTTGTAATTGAAGGACTGAATGACTCAGTTAAATATGATAAAGAGGCTACGCTGAGTGTGTCATCACAAAGCGATGAAAGTAATGACAAATCATGCTCTAGTGATGATAGCAGTAACAGATACACTAGTTTAGATGAACGCTACACATTTTCGAAAAGCACAAAATCAGCAAGCGATGAAGATGTTAAAAATGAGTTACAAGAAGATACTTTGATGAATATATCCAATAATGACCAGGATGTTGAGTGTGATGATGAAAATAATAAACATGACGATGACGTTTTTGTTAGCTTTGTAACAAGAAGGAGGAGACCTGAAATAACAAAAAAATCATTCATATTGTCTTTCGAGAACTCTCTAACTAGTACAAGTAGTAGCGATTTTAATAAGACTGTTCTTAGTAATAATAAACGTAGTATAGATAGTTTACAAGGAAATAATGATATCACTATAATTAATGATGCTCAAGAAAAAACTGACGGTGACTTAACAAATAAAAGTCAAACTTGTGATGAAATATTGTTATTACCAAACGAAAATACTATTATTGAAATGGAATCATCCCCCTTACCAAAAATAAAAAGAACAGGTGCAGTATCTAAAAGGAGTGCTGTTGTATCTAGAAACAGTTCCAAGTTATCAACAGATAATATCAATAGAGAATCTATTACTGAAATTAATGATTGTGCACCAAGAAACAGAAAATCTAAAAAGAGTTCTATTTTAACAAGAAAAAGTTCCAACTTATCAACAGATAATATCAATAGAGAATCTAATACTGAAAATAATGAGTGTGCACCAAGAAATAGAAAATCTAAAAGGAGTTCTATTTTAATAAGAAAAAGTTCCAAATTTTCAACAGATAAAACCAATAATGAATGTATTGATAAAGGATATAATGATACATCAAGAAATAGTTTTGTATCTGGGACTAGGAAAAGTTCTAGAACCTATAAAGAAAATGTTAATACAAAACCTCGGACTAAGGAAAACTTAGGACCACCAGAATGTGTCAATCTTTCACATAGCACAGCCAGTGATATGTCGGAGATAAAACAAGGTATAGTTCTGGAGCCAGGAAAGAGATGGGAAAGATCTCTCAGCATTTATCGAAGGGTGACCACGATAGGGGATCATTTGGATCAATCAATGTTGGATGATGAACAATTAACCAATAAAGGGAGGAAGTACCGCGAAAGTGTTATCAACACTATGGAAATGCAAGATATTTCAGGTGACTATTAAATTTCTAATTATTAATAAATAAATAAATTCTGTAGTAATATTATTATGCAAACAAGTCAAAAATTAAATTAACATAATAAGTTGTTAATTATTGAGATAAGAATGTTTTCGGAATGTCAAAACATCACTTTATATTTAAATATTTTTATACAAATCACTTTTCAATCATCAAAGATTAATGAATCTACCCTATATACCATTCAGAAAGTATTACATTTTTTATTCTACTACAAGTGGCTAACTTGACTGCAATTTTATCTGGTGGTAAGTGATGAGTGCAGTATAAGATGGAAGGGGGCTAGTCTAGTACAGTACGTGGCAGAAAGTAATGTACGTCAGCCTTTAGAATGACATTCAACACCATACCATACATACGCGGCATCATAACGAAACGTTAAATTCCTTGGCGGCTTGTCTTAGTCAGTGTGTTGGTGACTAGCCACGGCCGAAGCCTTCCACCAGAAAGATTGCCACACAAGATGCAATTTCATATTAAAAAAAACTCTTTAGTCAATAGGTAATCATAAAAAAAATTAATTTTCAAACCTATTTGACAACATCAATCAAAGTTTCAGTGTAATGTCAGGTTCTTATTTTTGCTTACGTTTTTTTGTAGTTTATAATATATTAATTTAACTTAAATATTAACTCATTCATTGCATTTCAGTGTCACTACACAATGAATCAGTTAAAAGCCGCAGAAGTACTTTGTTTTCTAAACCTAGCAGGTCAACTATTAAGATATTGAGGGTAAGTTATCTATTCTATAATGATCAACCCATCACCGGCCCACTAATAAGAACAGGTCTCCTCTTAAACTGAGAAAAGTATAGCTTTCAGCTTTTATTTTTCCCAGTTTAACCTTTACCTTTTTGAATTTTCCCGCTAACTCTTGTACTTTTAAAGCACTGTATTAAGTATTCATGATATAATGAGTAAATATTTTGAAAGAGCTCTTTGTTCCAGGAATCCAATGCTTCCAGAATTAGTTTATCATCCACTTCAGCATCTGAGGATTTAGGTAAGTTTTTTTTAAGTTATGTAACTATGTATTATATTGCTGAAATAAATTACAAAACTGAATATCTGAATTCTAAATCAATGAAGCTATTTATATATTTTAAGTTCTACCAATACAAACAAGGTATTGGTAGAAATTAAAATTTTACCTTGGCAGCCCCGATTTAACGACACGTCGTTCATGCCACAGATTATAAACTACGTCGTTCCCAATTTCGCAACGCAAAGGTTATGTCTGTGGCGCGCGGTCCGTTTTTTTTCATTCATTCGCGGAAGCGGACGCTGTCGTTAGTGTCGCACCTTTGTCCTTAATTTTTATTTTTTGTTAATAATATAGTTATTGCCGTACAATTAGGTACATTAAAGTGTTTTTAACTGCTGCTATTGTAAAAGCAATAGTAGGACAATTTTACATTGTGTAAAACCTTGTGATTGACTTTAACTGTTCGACTGCTATTCGTTATCCCTAACGGGATAATAGCTTGGGTTTCGCCTTTGTTCCAACAAAAGTGTCTAAAGCAGAGTGCATGCATCTTTCCCTGCAATACACAGGTTAGTTTTTGCCAAAAATAATGAAAATTCGGTGATCTCATTGAGTATTTTTTGCTTGCGTAGTGTTTCTACGTAATCGGATTACTCATAAAGGGGAAAGTTCGCATGGTCGTCATTCACTTCCTAGTACTATGTCATTATATGTACGCGGATGGTTTGTTTTCAGGATTTTTGTCTGAAGACTGTGATGATACGCTTGTCGAGCTATCGAAACTCTCGATTATCGACTCTGATCACGAGGTCACTGTGCTAGACAAGTTTAATGCGTCGAATCGCATTACAACAGCTCGGGATTACGTCCTGCGACGCTGCAACCAAACGGACGTTATACCGTTCGATGAATGCTACCCAGATACGTGAGTGATGATTTCTATATATTTACGCATTGTGTGCTTTTTTACTGTGTAATTTCGTAACAGTAAAAAAAATGGATGTCAGTGAAAACTGAAAAGCAAGATGGTGGATGAACACATGTTATTATTTTTCTTTGTTTTTTTTTATAATTCATGCATGGGAATTTTGAGTGCGTAACGATAGTAATTTCTTAATTCTGTTTCAAAGTTAGTCCTTGACTGCAATCTCACCTGGTGGTCAATGATGATGCAGTCTAAGATGGAAGTGAGCTAACTCTGAAGAGATGTTATTAAACCCATATCCCTTATTAGTTTATATGCTCCATCGTACTGGATTGTTAAACCACTTGGCAGCTCAGCTTTGCCAGTAGGGCAGTAACCAGCCACGGCCAACAAACCTGTACTGTTTGCACACTCAATCTAGAATATCGGCTCACTACTGTGCACACCTCACGTGCTGCCTCTCAGCCAAGTGTGTACAAGCTTGTTTGCCTTGCTCCTACTTAATACTTTATGCGCTGTGTGCACAAGAGTGAGACTATAGCTCACATACATTACAAAACCAGACCAGAGTAGGTTTAGAAATTATACATCTTCAAATTACTCCTGCCATGAATTGAACCCAGAACCTTCCGCTTCTAATACCACAGCGCTCACTACTGTGAGCCCTAATTAGACATTTAACTAATTATTTCTTTGAAATAATGTTGAAATGTGTGTCATACATTAAGTAATAGCCTATTATTTACATGGCTACCTTAAGTAATCATTATAATTAATGAGTAACAATATCCTTGGCCTGCTGTGGACGGAGGTTACTTGAGATTCAAGCTATTTAAAAATTGCAATGTAGCTGTTTCCAAAACAATATTGAGTAGACTATAGATTGAAACAGGTATTGTCCGTACAAAATGAGATCTCACTCGCCATTTCAACTCTGTGTCGACTATCATGTCAAAGTATGGTTCGCCTTTAAAATAAGGACTAAAATCGTAATTTTGACATGACAGTTGAGACATACAGAGATCTCATTTTATACACATTATAGGGTAATTTGGAGTGAACAACTTTAAACATTATTATAATTAGCCACAATAATTGTCATGAAATCTTGTGAATTAGTGCTAACTATTCTCTACATTTTTAGTTGAAATATTATGGCAGAGGAATGGTTTATATGAATTACTAGATGATGCCCAAGACTTCATCTGTGTGGATTTAGGCTTTTAAATATCCTGTGGGAAGTCTTTGATTTTCCGGGATAAAAAGTACACTATGTCCTTCCTCGGGAATCAAGCTATCTCTGTACCAAGTTTCGTTAAAATCGTTTGAATTGATGGGCCTTGAAAAGCTGACAGACAGACAGACATACTTTCGCATTTTTATATTAGTAGTGATTTGGCAACTATTCGACAATAACGAAGGGTGTAAAATAGAAGTTTGAAATTTGTATAGTCCACGCGGACGAAGTCGCGGGAACAAGCTAGTTCATTTATAAGATGCCATCCTGAACGACAGCAGGGCATGACAGGGTGGCATCATATTATAAATGAATGCATATTGTATGTTATCATTACTCCGCTGCCATCCCACTTCTGCTCTGTGTTATTACAAGGAGTTCTGGAATACCAAACCACATTTGTGTTCATAGTTTTATAGTCTGTTGTACGAAGCTCTGTTAAGTTAGTTAAGGCGGCTCGCAGTGTGCGCGTGGACGGCAACACGTAGCTCGTAGCTGGATACGCGGTGACAGTAGACGAGCCGTGCCGCTTGCAGGTTGATACAGTATCAGATACGTTACATGCTACACGGCTAGTGAGTACCGTGGTTTGGGGTCAAATCTATCAGAATCTATCTAAGTCAGAGTTAAAATGACAGTTGTATATCACTCACATAAATCTGTCTAGTTTTAACTCAATCTTAAGTCTGAGCAAAGTCAAAGTGCACTCTATAGATCTCATGCCCGAGTGTACTACGCAGAGTAAACAAGTATGTCTCACTTTGATCCTAAACCGTTGACTTTGCTCAGACTTAAGTTTGAGTTAAAACAAGACAGATTTATGTGAGAGATATACATCTGTCTCGTTTGAACTCTGTCTTAAGTCTAAGCAAAGTCAGAGTACGCTCTATAGATCTCATCGTAAGTATCACTGTGATCCTAAAACCTTCTCTCCTGTAAAGGGTTCTGAAGAACTGTCGCAAGATCGGCGAAGGCGTGTACGGGGAGGTGTTCCTGTGGCGCGCGGGCGACGGGCGAGCGCGCGTGCTGAAGATCGTGCCCATCGCGGGACACACCAAAGTCAATGGGGAGAACCAGAAGGACTACCACGAGGTCATATCGGAAATTGTGATTGCTATGTGAGTATTTTTAAACAGTACTACCAGGCGTGTGCAGTGGCACTACCACTTTAGCATAGTGATGCTAAAAAAAGAATGGGTTAATGTATAGTTTTCATCATCATCATCAACCAATAGACGTCCACTGCTGGACATAGGTCTCTTGTAGGGACTTCCACACGCCACGGTCTTGGGCCGCCTGGATCCAGCCGCTCCCTGCGACTGGTCTCATGTCGTCCGTCCACACACAACACTTCATACACTGCGTCTTCCGGTGTGAGGTCGCCATTCTAGCACCTTGGGACCCCAACGTCTATCGGTTGTACGAACTATGTATAGTTTTAGTGGTCTAAAAACCATCTTCGAATTATTGCCTTTCTAATGAAACCAGTCGTCGGGGTTAAAGTGATCTTTGTTGTGAGGTGAGGTTACTGACAATGTAGTAGCGAGTAGCAAATTAAATAAATAAAGTAGCAAATTCAGGGGTTATTGACTTCATTGCAATCTTACACATGTTTTAATAAAATGTAATATAATAATTGTGTTTAATTTAAAATTGTATCATTATATTATCGTTTAGAAACATTTGGGCAAATAATGACATTACATTTCATAATACCTATTGCTTGAGAAGTTTATTGCTCGTTCATTTCTTATCTGTGTCTGCCTATAACAACAGTTTATCTGTTGTTGATCGTACAAAGAAAGCTTTCGTAATGTTATGATTAGCCTCACTCACATGTTAAGATTAGTGAAACACTTTTATCGTTATAAAACTTATATATTTTTCTTTTTTTTTAATTTAATTTAAGAAACTGTATAGGTGAAACAGAGAACTTTTTTAAACTTAGTTCCACCATATTATTATACTAGCATAACCTAGTAGTAGGGGCAATGCACGCACAATAGACGGAAACGTTTAAGTGCGGAAACCAGCCCAGAGCGAAGAAGAAGAAGAAGAGCTAGTAGTAGTAGTAGTAGTAGTAGTACACGTGGACTACGTAAAGTTGAAACCCCTATTTCACCCACTTAGGGGTTGAATTTTTAAAAATCCTCTCTTAGCGGATGCTACTCTATGCCCCATACTCGCTCACTTATTGTCTACAAAGCATTGTTACAACAATAATACCATAAATTCAGCCAATCACAACAATTGCCACTGTCATAATGTTTGATATTGTTTTTCCGCAATCGACTAGCTGTATAAGTCCCGCAAAATGCTAATGCGCGTGGCCGCCATTTGCCGTCAGCACTAGATTGAAGTTTCGAGCTGACGGTATATTTTTACTTAAATATACGTCAAAATGACGTCATTTTGATGTTAATGAGACATGGACAATTTGCGGAACTTATACCCTATCTCATGAGCCGTCTCAATGAAACGGCATACATATAGTATCCATTTTAAATTAGTATAATAATTCAATTAATTAATTTTTATATTAAAGATCAATATTTTTTTCATTTGTTTCAGGGAATTGAGCGCCCTACGCGCTCCTATAATAGAGATTGAAAAACATTTAGATGAAGGGCAGGCTGTTGAAACTTTGGATTTACATTCTGTAGAGAATGCTACGGATGTTTTCAATGAGGTAAGTCTTAAATTAACTAGTGGTTTGCTTCAAATCAAAACCTAGAGTCCTATAACTTTGAGCCTCCTGTTTTATAGTTTCTAATTTGTCAACAGTCCAAGCCACAACAACATTAATTAAAAAAGAATATTTTTTTTCATAATAACTTCTATCAACACAAAAGTAAAGTTTTTGCAGAAAAAATTCAGGCAGGAGCGATACCTCTTTCACTCTTTGCAGGGAAAACGTAATAATTTTATTTTCATCTCTCTCGCTCGGAAATAATTGCTTATTGCTAATACTATCTTGTATACACATTTTTAGATTTTTTCTCACTTGATGTAAAATACCGTATTGTCGTCACAAGTTGACTAATCACTCGTGTCAGTCGTCACATTATCACATCCTCCCGCACAGTTCCACTACCGCAGGAATCTACTCAGTTATGCGTTATCACTACCCCTATTATAAATGCGAAAGTGTGTTTGTTGGTTTGTCCTTAAATCACGACGAAGCAACGGATCGACATGATTTTTTGCAAGGGTATAGTCAAAGACCAGGAGACAAGCTATGTCAATAAGCTACTTTTTATTCCGGAAAATTAAAGAGTTCCCACGGGTTTTTCAAAAACCTAGCGGACATCAACTAGTACTTATAATATTTGCTAAGCCATATTTTTGCAGGATTTACATGTTATTTGTGCTAAGTAGTAGACTTTTGATAGTCAATTTCCTGCTATTGTATTTATGTCATTAGGAATTCCTGACGGAATTTCATTGAATCGTCATTTGAGGATGTACAGCAAATGTAGATACTCTGCCAAGAAATCATTGATGTTGGCAACTGAATAGAATTTGAATGTAATTTTCGTATTCTTCTTCCTCATGGACAAACAAAGTCATCCCTTCATAATAATTGCAGTAAGAGTATTTCCTTATAAATAAATTTTCGTTTATATTCGAAACATGTACCTACTTGTCTGCATAGATTTTAGAGATCCGTACCCGAAGGGTGCCAACGGGACCCTATTACTAAGCCTCCGCGGTCTGTCCGTCAATCCGTCTGTATTTGTAGCTGATAGTTTGAGCCATTTAATACAAGAAATAAAACAAACTTAATTTAAGTGCAAAAGTGTTGTGTAGAAGATGTTACGATTAGATTAAATAAGCAATGCTTATTAAATATTAAAAAGATAAAAACCTGTTTTGCATGTATGCAACCATGTCGTTAAAATTCCTTCAAATTAGTGAATCATACAATTCTAAGTCTGTTCATTGTCCGTGTAATAATCTAAAATATACATATAAAAGGAAAAAGCGACTGACTGACTGATCTATCAACGCACAGCTTAAACTACTGGACGGATCGGGCTGAAATTTGGCATGCAGAATAGTTATTATGACATAGGCATCCGCTAAGAAAGGATTTTTAAAAATTCAACCCCTAAGGAGGTGAAATAGGGTTTTGAAATTTATGTAGTCCACGATGACGAAGTCGCGACAATAAGCTAGCTAGCTAGCTAGCTTACATTATAATTCGAAGGAAAATTTCGCGTATTTTCTGTTATCTTTCCAATAATTTGATATCTATTTGGGAAGTTACTGTTATCTATATATTTACGTAATAATTATATTCACTAAGCACCACGGCTTCGCTTGGGTATAATTTCGAAAATCCTTTCTTAGATACTTTTGCATACAAGAAATCTTATTTATGTTACTACTTCACGCTACGACTGAACCGATTTGGCTGAAATTTAGAATGGAGATAGCTTAAATCCTGAATTAACACGCTAATTTTTATCACAGAAAATAAAAGAGTAGGGATTTTTAAAAAACTTTTGTTTTTTTTTGAATTGTCACGCGAACAAAGGACAAAGTTGTAGTCATCATGTAGTGGGGTAATATTTCTGAGGTCGATTCTTGCATTCATCATTATTACAACCAACAACATATTATAGTTGCAACAATGCATTGTAGCCAATAGTGTCATTGTACCGCCATCGAGCGGGGGTCCAAATTATTCGGTTATTTAATACAAAAGGCTATTTTAATTCAACACAATAAACTCTCGACCAAAAGATATACTTTTTATAATAATTACTCACTACGAGCAACGCGACACTTAGAAAGTAGGACGGTAAAAATTACCAAATTACGCAACCCTCGATGTCACTTTCAATTTATATGCTTTTGACCTGTTGGTCCAATAATTTGGTTTAAGGTAGGTATCATTGTACATAACATAACGCCTTCCTCTTGAAGCGTTTTTTAAATAGTTTACAGTAAAAAATTAATATTAATAACCTACTATCCTGTATTCTTACTCTCTGTAATTTTGTTAACAATAAAGTTGTTTTAAATTCAAAGTCAAATATTTTATTCAAAAAAGGTAATAAATTACCCTTTTTGATGGTCGGTTGTTGGATTTGTAAGATTTTTCACATTTCACAATTTTCAAACGGGTTCCAAACGCGCCCAGGTCTGAGAAGGATATAATATAAATTATTATAAGGAAGAATATAATTATTATAGGTATTAAAAATTAATTATTGTTATAAAAAGATGGTTTTTATCTCATCGCAATAAATTGAAGCTTGCAATATTGGAGTCTACAGATAAGGTGCGATTGGTGTGACCCATTTTTGTTATCAAAAACATACAATATAGTAACTGATCAATAGTTAATGACAAGCTTGTACTTTTAATGGATTTTTATATGTATGTACTAAATTCAAAATAAATTCCATAATATGAATCATTTGGTTGTTCAGTAGACGAATTGCGGGCGACCGGGAGTGGTAGTCTATGGGCCGCCCGAGCGCAAATTTTATGCGCGCTTTTTATAAATATTTGTATTTAAAATTCTATATGCTCTGTTACCATAAAATAATCCCGTAATCCCTTAGTTTGTTAAACGTTGAACGTAAATACGAAATTTTATTGAAATTGGTTTTATATCAATCGAATAAAACTGGTTTTTCTCCTAATAGTCGTGTAAAACATGCGTATTTTGGCGTAACTTCGCGATTTTTTGTATCGACCCAAATTGTGCCAATCGTGTTTTGGCTCACGTAATTCACTAAAGAATATTATTAATTTTTATAATATTAAAAATAAATAAACAAATGTTTAGTTTTTGAGGCCAAGACTTCATTCTTTGAACATCCGAAATGTGTCTGAACACCGCATTTGGGACGCATATCGCCTTAAACTAATATGTCAGTTTAAAAAATGTCTTTTATGTATGCAGCCATTCACTGATATAGAAAGTTTTCTTTTGTGTTTTCGTCTTCTATATCTTGGCGCATCGTTCATCCGATTAAGTGAAACTTTGTACAGTTGTTGTTGCCACTTGTGTGAAATACCATTGATGTACAATATGTGGTGTCGAATCCAAATAAAATCTGTACGATTGTACTTACATATTGCTGGGGCATACAATCTAAATATATAAAAGGAAAAGGTGACTGACTGATCTACCAACGCACAGCTCAAACTACTGGATGGATCGGGCTGAAATTCGGCATGCAGATAGCTATTATGACGTAGGCATCCGCTAAGAAAGGATTTTTGAAAATTCAACCCCTAAGAGAGTGAAATAGGGGTTTGAAATTTGTACTGGACTACCACGCGGACGAAGTCGCAAGCATAAGCTAGTTGTAAATATGTTGCTTAAGGCACAGTTAACATATACATAATACATGGTAATAAAATAATATGCATATCACCTACGTATTCGTTTCAACGTATATTACGATATTTCCTATACCATAGCATCGATGACGCATATAAACGTGCGATACAGGAATTAGTATGACTTATGAGTCATATAAAACGTGTTATTTTGTTATCTTTTGTTCTGCCTAATCTCTATTACTATTATATTATAGGCTTACGAATGATATTAGCATTTAGCATTGGATTTTTTGTACTTATTAATTAATTTCCTTTTATACATACTAGCTGATACCCGCGACCTCGTCCACGTGGAATTAGGTTTTTAAAAATGTCATGGGAACTCTTTGATTTTCCGGGATAAAAAGTAGCCTATGAAATGAGATCTGTAGGAGAACTAGAGTAACCGACATAGCTCAACGGGCTGCGAAGCTGAAGTGGCAATGGCAGGGCACAAGTTCGTAAAACCGATAGACGTTGGGGTCTCAAGGTGCTGGAATGGCGACCTCGCACGCAGACGCAGCGTTGGAAGACCCCCCACTAGATGGACAGACATCAGACTAGTCGCAGGGAGCCGCTGGATTCAGGAGGAGCAAGATCGTGGCGTGTGAAAGTCCCTACAAGAGATAGTTTATGTCCAGAAGTGGACGTCTATCGGTTGATGATGATGATGATGAATTATAATTATTACCGTGATTGATACATTGTTATATCTTTTTGTTGAAAGCAAAGTGAGATTTTAAATCAATATTCAGCGAGACAATTGATAAATATACAAAGCTAATACTAACACAAGTAAAGATAAGAACAAATAAATAAACAAGTAAATAATTGAAGTCACTTTGCGTCGTAGACAGTCTGGCTGTCTGGGGGTGTTGTCTCTTTAGATGTGAATGACTGCTTAGATAAATAAATATATTATTGTTAAATGTAAAATCTTGATTTATTTTATTAGGAGAACCAACAGCTTACATTAATCTATTATAATCTTAAACTTAAGTAACTACAAGCTAATAAAAGGTTCTCGCAATTAGAAACTAAATTAAAAGTAAAATGAACACAGTGGGGCCGATTCTCTAGTACACAATCGCTAAACTAAACTAAATTAACAGGTCTAAATCTAGTGCTTTCCTTTTCCGCAAGCAACATTATGAAAGGGATAGCAATAGATTTAGATGTGATATTTTAGTTTAGTGATTGTGTACAAAGGAATTAGCCACAATGGGGCCGATTCTCTAGTACACAATCTCTAAACTAAACTAAATTAACAGGTCTAAATCTAGTGCTTTCCTTTTCCGCAAGCAACATTATGAAAGGGATAGCAATAGATTTAGACGTGATATTTTAGTTTAGTTTAGAGATTGTGTACAAAGGAATTAACCACATTGTGGCTAATTCCTTTGTACACAATCTCTAAACTAAACTAAAATATCACGTCTAAATCTATTGCTATCCCTTTCATAATGTTGCTTGCGGAAAAGGAAAGCACTAGATTTAGACCTGTTAATTTAGTTTAGTTTAGAGATTGTGTACTAGAGAATCGGCCCCATTGACAGACTATAACTAGATATAATTATTACGTTATGCTAGCAAATAAATTTATTAAACTTTGGCGCACGCTATTCACATTGCCATAAAATAAGTCTATGCTGGATTCGTCATAAATTGAGTTTAAATTGCGAGAAGCGCGAGCAATGAAGGAATTTGATCTGATGATAGTTCTAGACGAATTTTTTTTTGTCTGGATGCACGTACACACATACACGTGAGGGTACAAATAATTTATGCTTCATAAGTAATTCAGGGCAATCTATTGACCCCCTCGCTATGTTAAGTAGGAAACAAATATCAGCTGTTTCTACGAATATGAAGAGGCACAAGATGTAAATCAGAACAGGCTTTTTCATAAGAAGTTTTAGGAAGGTGAAATTTATATTTTAAAAACCGAATAAATTTACGTTGAATATTTTCAATTTTGTTGATATAAACTTGATAACCAGTGTTCCATATTTGACAGGCATATTCTAGGTTACTACGGACCAACGAACAGTATAGGACTTTAATGGTTTTAATTTTTTTGAAAGGTTATAGGTTTTCTTGACAGACGCGACAGACACACAGGCAACGAAGTGATCCTATAAGGGTGTCCTTTTTCCTTTACGATACGGAACCCTAAGTAGTAATTTAATTGAAGGTAAAACACTATCATAAAAAAAATTATAAATCTCATACTGCTGTTTGAGTTTTTTGAGAATTCGGCATGTGATAATACATAGTAAATTTTTCCTTAATTCCAGGTTCTAGCAGTACGCTGTGTCTACGGTAGCTACCCGTCCCGCTTGCTGGATTTGTGGGAGTTGTATGACGAGTGCAAAGGCTCGGAGAACGACAACCCGGCCATACTGCCCGTGGATCAGCAGTTCATGGTGCTGGAGCTATCCAACGCAGGCCAGGATCTGGAGAGCTACCAGTTTCACAACGCTGAGCAAGCTTACGCGCTCTTTAACCAGGTATGTAGGCGCTAAAACCATAAGTACAGTACGCGGCAGAAAATAATGTACATCAACCTTTAGAAAGATACAGCGGTTTTGTAGACCATTCTCTCTGTCGTTGAAACCGACACTCATATAGGTATGAGTGACACTCCTTTCACACGGCAGTCTAGATTTGGAGGATCGCCTTTTTACTGTATCCTGCAAAACTGGACGCTATATTCACAGTTCAGTTTTGCAGGATCCAGTAAAAAGCTGGTCCCGCAAAACTGGACTGCCGTGTGAACACGGTTGCATCCTGATGCATCGTGGCGGGCGCGGGGCGGGGGCTGCCACCACTCCACTAGCCCGCAAAAAACAGTGTCCAGCAAAAAACTGCACGCAGGAAGCCACGTGAAGACTGCTATTGAAATATATGTGTATTGAAAAACGCTTTTTACTGGACTACAGATCCAGTTTCTAATGACAAAACCGAATGGCTCAATTCGACCGGATCGGATTTTTTTGGACAAAAATGACGATTGTAATCATTGTAAATTTTTCTAATAAATATCAAATGAAATGAAGTGAGCTTGCCGTGTAGCTTTTTTTAGCCTAAAATGCCAATATTTTTTTTTCTATTTTTTTTTTGTGTGTGTTTTCACAATGTTTTCTAAGTTTCGTGATTTTCTGTTGTTTTTCTTATTTTTGTTTCTAATTTGTTTTTATTTCAGCACATTGACTGCATGATTGATTGACAGTTTGTAGCCAGCTTCGTAGGGTAAGTGGATTTCTAGTGTCAAGTTGCAACTCTTGACTAGATTTTCACTTATCCTTCGCGGCTGTCCGGCCCTGCTTTCAGTGTTCGAGTGTGTTTTGTTTTTTGTTTATGAGGCACGTTATACATTTTTATGTCATTTTGTGTGTATTTTTCGTTTTATTTCTTTAACCTTCAAAATTTTGGTCTTCTCTATTTTGGCATTTTCTTATACCATAGTTTTGGTCATTTTAAAATAAATCGGAAATGGGATAAGTTTTTGAGTTAATTCAATACTGGGTAAAGCTAGAGTTATATCAATGAAGATTGACAACTAAAATATCTATCTAAAGGCAATAACATAACTTGTAATATATGACCGACTCGACATTACAGCACGCTTGTTTGTATAGTCCGTACAAAATGAGAACTCACGCGCCATTTTAGCTCTGACACAGTCACTGTCATGTCAAAAGTACGATTCACCTTTATAATAAGGACTGAAATCGTACTTTTTATATAAGAGAACTTACACCTTACACGATTAAATTGTACTTATCAAAGAATTTTTTAAGCCGCGTGGTTGTGTGTTTCCACCCTAATTTAACTATGTGAAATTCCCTCACAATTTATGTGTTATTTAGTGTAGTATTTTATTTTCATAATATAATTGTTTGGCAGGTGGCATTCGGTCTCGCAGTAGCCGAGGAGGCGTTCCAGTTTGAGCATCGCGATCTTCACTGGGGAAACGTGCTCATAGCACCTACTGATCAGAAGGTAATATCCATACTATCCATCCTGATATAAAATTTGCGTAAGTGTGTTGTCCAAATTTGGTACAGAGACAGCGCGTGTAGACCTTCCTTATTTTATAAAGATCAGTTTCTCTGCGTATTGTCCTCGACACTGGGAGGAACTTTTGTTTGGATGTTTGTTTGGATCATGGTGTTTTTGGGAGATAGAGGTAAAAGTTGGGGACAAAATACAGAGAAACTTTCAGCTTTTATAAAATAAGGAAGGTCTGACACGCTCTAGCTCTTAGGCCATAAGGACATAGGCAACTTTCAGGTCTACAAGGACAAAGTTCAAGAGCATCATCTACTTAGTACAGAGATATCTTGGAGATGGAGATGACTATTTTTTATTACGGAAAATCAAGTAGCTGTTTCTGTTGTTTAAAAAAAAAATTGTTGTTCCAGTACGCGACGTTCGTGCTCCGCGGGCGCACGCACCGCGTGGCCCGGCGCGGGGTGGCGGCCACCATCATCGACTACTCTCTCTCGCGTCTGTCGTTACGTCTGCCGTCCGACACCGCGGCGCTCTACAACGACCTCGCCGCCGACGACGGCCTGTTCGACGCCGTGGGCGACTACCAGTTCCAGGTGTACCGCCTCATGAGGGACAAGCTCGGGTGAGTGTATACACCGCCGACACCGCGGCTCTCTACAACGACCTCGCCGCCGACGACGGCCTGTTCGACGCCGTGGGCGACTACCAGTTCCAGGTGTACCGCCTCATGAGGGACAAGCTCGGGTGAGTGTATACACCGCCGACACCGCGGCGCTCTACAACGACCTCGCCGCCGACGACGGCCTGTTCGACGCCGTGGGCGACTACCAGTTCCAGGTGTACCGCCTCATGAGGGACAAGCTCGGGTGAGTGTATACACCGCCGACACCGCGGCTCTCTACAACGACCTCGCCGCCGACGACGGCCTGTTCGACGCCGTGGGCGACTACCAGTTCCAGGTGTACCGCCTCATGAGGGACAAGCTCGGGTGAGTGTATACACCGCCGACACCGCGGCGCTCTACAACGACCTCGCCGCCGACGACGGCCTGTTCGACGCCGTGGGCGACTACCAGTTCCAGGTGTACCGCCTCATGAGGGACAAGCTCGGGTGAGTGTATACACCGCCGACACCGCGGCGCTCTACAACGACCTCGCCGCCGACGACGGCCTGTTCGACGCCGTGGGCGACTACCAGTTCCAGGTGTACCGCCTCATGAGGGACAAGCTCGGGTGAGTGTATACACCGCCGACACCGCGGCGCTCTACAACGACCTCGCCGCCGACGACGGCCTGTTCGACGCCGTGGGCGACTACCAGTTCCAGGTGTACCGCCTCATGAGGGACAAGCTCGGGTGAGTGTATACACCGCCGACACCGCGGCGCTCTACAACGACCTCGCCGCCGACGACGGCCTGTTCGACGCCGTGGGCGACTACCAGTTCCAGGTGTACCGCCTCATGAGGGACAAGCTCGGGTGAGTGTATACACCGCCGACACCGCGGCGCTCTACAACGACCTCGCCGCCGACGACGGCCTGTTCGACGCCGTGGGCGACTACCAGTTCCAGGTGTACCGCCTCATGAGGGACAAGCTCGGGTGAGTGTATACACCGCCGACACCGCGGCGCTCTACAACGACCTCGCCGCCGACGACGGCCTGTTCGACGCCGTGGGCGACTACCAGTTCCAGGTGTACCGCCTCATGAGGGACAAGCTCGGGTGAGTGTATACACCGCCGACACCGCGGCGCTCTACAACGACCTCGCCGCCGACGACGGCCTGTTCGACGCCGTGGGCGACTACCAGTTCCAGGTGTACCGCCTCATGAGGGACAAGCTCGGGTGAGTGTATACACCGCCGACACCGCGGCGCTCTACAACGACCTCGCCGCCGACGACGGCCTGTTCGACGCCGTGGGCGACTACCAGTTCCAGGTGTACCGCCTCATGAGGGACAAGCTCGGGTGAGTGTATACACCGCCGACACCGCGGCGCTCTACAACGACCTCGCCGCCGACGACGGCCTGTTCGACGCCGTGGGCGACTACCAGTTCCAGGTGTACCGCCTCATGAGGGACAAGCTCGGGTGAGTGTATACACCGCCGACACCGCGGCTCTCTACAACGACCTCGCCGCCGACGACGGCCTGTTCGACGCCGTGGGCGACTACCAGTTCCAGGTGTACCGCCTCATGAGGGACAAGCTCGGGTGAGTGTATACACCGCCGACACCGCGGCGCTCTACAACGACCTCGCCGCCGACGACGGCCTGTTCGACGCCGTGGGCGACTACCAGTTCCAGGTGTACCGCCTCATGAGGGACAAGCTCGGGTGAGTGTATACACCGCCGACACCGCGGCGCTCTACAACGACCTCGCCGCCGACGACGGCCTGTTCGACGCCGTGGGCGACTACCAGTTCCAGGTGTACCGCCTCATGAGGGACAAGCTCGGGTGAGTGTATACACCGCCGACACCGCGGCGCTCTACAACGACCTCGCCGCCGACGACGGCCTGTTCGACGCCGTGGGCGACTACCAGTTCCAGGTGTACCGCCTCATGAGGGACAAGCTCGGGTGAGTGTATACACCGCCGACACCGCGGCGCTCTACAACGACCTCGCCGCCGACGACGGCCTGTTCGACGCCGTGGGCGACTACCAGTTCCAGGTGTACCGCCTCATGAGGGACAAGCTCGGGTGAGTGTATACACCGCCGACACCGCGGCGCTCTACAACGACCTCGCCGCCGACGACGGCCTGTTCGACGCCGTGGGCGACTACCAGTTCCAGGTGTACCGCCTCATGAGGGACAAGCTCGGGTGAGTGTATACACCGCCGACACCGCGGCGCTCTACAACGACCTCGCCGCCGACGACGGCCTGTTCGACGCCGTGGGCGACTACCAGTTCGTTCCTTCGAAATGTCGTCAAATCTAGCGACTAAATCGCCAAAATAGCCACAAGCCAAGGGCAACGTGCGGATTTCCCGACATGGTTTAAAAGTCTAATCCAGAGCCGTGAAAAGATCGAAACTGTATTGTAATGGAAAAAACTATTTTATTGCGCAAATTGGATAATTTTAGTCAAAGCGCAAATTTTAATGCCCCCAAGTGTGGTATTGCAGAGATTCGACGAAACCGTCGTGATCACCTAGCAGCTAGGTGATTCGCTAACACAGAATGATAGCCACCGAGGTTGGTTGGTTCTACATTGCTGCTTCACTGGGTGGTAGTAAAATATTTTTTCGTAGAAAACCTTCAACGGATTAAAAAATGAGCTCTGTGGCTATAGACACTGAGTTAGAGAATCACCCCACGACAGCAATCGTGCGGTATGTGCGGGGCGAAAGAGCGGTCCAAACTGGCTTATGTAGTTTAGGTACCTATATTGAAAGGTTATCGTCGTCATTAATTTTAAGGACGTCGGACTACTGTGTCCTTATACTGTGAGAATCAGTACCCTTATTATAAATGCGAAAGTGTGTTTGTTTGTCCTTCAATCACGTCGCAACGGATTGACGTGATTTTTTGCATGGGTATAGATAAAGACCTGCAGAGTGACATAGGCTACTTTTTATCCCGGAAAATAAAAGAGTTCCCACGGGATTTTTAAAAAAACCTAATTCCACGCGAACGAAGTCGCGGGCATCAGCTAGTGGTGTAATAAAAGCCATATTACAAGAAAAAGTATTAAGAGTAACTATTGTAATCATTTCAGTGAAACTAATGTAATTTTACTTGTTACAGTAATGATTGGAAGAATTTCGAGCCCTACACGAACATACTGTGGCTGCACTACACTGTGGATAAGATGATAACGGCCCTCCGCTACACCAGAACTAACACGAAGATACACAAACACTACATAGCCAAGCTGAAGGAGATCAAGAATCGAATCCTGGACTACGGTAGCGCCGTCCAATACGTACTCACTGACAACGAACTATAAGGAACAAATTAAAAACTATGCTAGATTAACAAAAACGTTTAAGTATTTCAAGTATAATATTTCAATATGGTCGACTATACTGTTAGCATTGCATGTGATTGTTATAAAACTAGTGACGCATTACTCGTGAATTATTATTATGATCATGATGTAAATAGGAATGTTTGCTTTGATAAATTTGTTGAAGTTCTAGCCGAAGGTATTTACAATATTGTTGTCGCTATAAACCGGTATCCGTATAGAGAGGCCTTCTTAGTTAAGGCAGTGCCTTTCAGGTTAAATAAATTCATATACTATACTTTGTTGTTTCATTTATTATTTAAGGGTAGTAAGCCTAGTACCAATCCATTGAAGCGGAGTGGAGAGATGTATTTAGCAGATAAACCAAATTATTGATAGACCGTTTTTGCTCGAGCCACCGCCCGATTGGCCTTTTCTCGTCCTTTTTGCCATTTCTCGGAAGGTCTTTTTCTCAAAATGTTCTCTTATACCTAGTCTTTTCTTCTTATCTCAAAATGTCGTTTTCCGTGAAGTGGGTTATTCCGTTAGTCCGCCCTTAAAACCCCTCGAACTCTTTAGAACTCCGAAACGAGAGTTCATAGCTATCCACAGAAGGGGATTCACCGATGCATGTCGATGTAAAAGTTTTAGATAGAATGTTATGGAGTTTGAAGTAATTTGATACACTTACACGAGGTATCTATTATTACTATTCTCCAGTGTTTTTCATAATTTATTAAAAATATCAAATAGGTATGTTTATTGTTTAGGTTGCAAACACCGACCAGAAATAAAAGGTTGCAAAGATGGTGGGTGTTACACATTCACACACAGGTTACATCTTGTTCCTGTGAACGAAAGTGACGCCCTCATTTAAATTCAACTCTTTTCGGTCGATTTGTGCACTCCAACCACAGAGTACATTGGTATGTCTTCAACAGAGCGTGTTAATAATTTGTGGCTTCATCTCATTAAAATAGTTCATTGCTTAGCGATAGATTTCATGGCATTTCATATACGCGCTCGAAGAATATTTGGAAATAGCTACCTACCCCATGGATTTAGGAAGTAATAATTTATTAAGACCTTTGGCGGCTAGCTCAAACCAAAAAAACAGATGTTCGTTCTCATTTCATTTTTTTTAATATCTTTGATATAAGGACTATTCATTATAGTCCTTGAATGAACCTTAATTATTATTAAGGACTATATTTTATGGACTATTCTACTTCAGGCAGAATGACACGGATCATGGCCTGAACATGGCCTGAACCAATGTACTCTGTGACCTGAACATAGATTGCAAATTTTCTAAGCTATCTGTCAGTTGCTTATCAGTCATTTCACATTTTTCGCACATTTTTGCAATTTTTGCTCATAAAAATACAATAAAATTATTTATCCGCCATCGAAAGTAATTTTTATTTATGTTACAAGTGCATTTATAACGGTACCGTCATAGTATAATACATAACAGTAGAGTAAATATCATTACAAAGCGAAAACGCCTTTCTAAAGAGTTTTAATGAATTTCGCGTGTATTAAATTGGTTTAGGACGTTTTAAGTGGAAAATGCAAGGCAGTAACGATTCCCTGTCTGGTGCGTTTCTAAATTGGGGTATTATTTTGATGAACATCGTGCTTACGAAAATAATCTATGTTCGTTGGTTTTTTTAGTTTTGGGCCCAAATATGAGTGGTTCGCCTGCTGTTTTACTGACCCCTGGCCGTACGAGGAACATAGCCCAGGATATGGAAGCGTTACGGCTTTCTAGACAAGATAATCCATATTTACAAGTAAGTACATACACCAAAGACCTTATGTAAGCTAATTCTGCTTGTATGTAATGTGTTGGTCATTAACTCGTGATATAATCGTTGCAGCAAGTGATGGCGAGCAGGGAAAGTTTGATAGACAGTCACGCTGATGAATGTGAATCTGATGATACTATATTAATGTCACAGGTAATTTGCTTTACAAAATATTACACTTCACTAATTTTTTTAAGATTGAACATCAGTAATTATAAATGCGAATTGTTTGTTGGTTTGTCCTTCAATCACGTTGCAACGGTGCAACAGATTGACGTGATTTTTTGCAGGGGTATAAAGACCTTGAGAGTGACATAGGCTACTTTTTCTCCCGGTAAATCAAAGAGTTCCGACGGTGTTTTGGAAAATCTAATTCCACACTGATGAAGTAGCGGGCATCAGCTAGTGTTATAATAAAACTTAAAAGCATATCTAGTTATTGTACTCATTAATCATTTCCATAATGTGCCTTGCAGAAATTGATGGTACCACTTTTAGGTCTATCAATTTGGGCCAGATAGGATTTACCAACTGAATGCTGATAAAAGTCTGAAAATAATAATCATCACACACTTTTATCATTATGAATTAATAAATCCTATTTTTCACTGTAGAATCCTAGGATTTATACTGTGAGTTAGGTTTTTTACAGGAGTATGTATGTATGAGGTTATTATAGAACCTATAGCTACAATCCCATTGGTGGGATTTAAAGTTAAAACATTTTGGAACACAGTCTAGTAAAGCGTCAAGTTATGAACCTTTAAAAGCTACATTTTGATGCTGTATATTTAGTTTTAGCAATGTTTATTTTTATCCTAGACACAGGCAAACTAGTTAGGAGTCAGATACACCACCTACGCAAATGGCCAACTTATAACTTTTAGAGTTTTCTGGTTTAGTTATTAAGTGGGAACTACTTATCTATTTTTTAAATATTTGTGTGGTGTTTTTCAAATATATGTGCATCTTTACTAATAAATAAAAAATAAAATAAATAATGTAATTTCTAGTATAATACTAATTCTTATGCGTTTTGTTATTTCTGACTACTGATTAAACTTAATTCTAGTTTATAACTTTTCAGGAGTTTGGTAGCACGGCTCTCAGTTTTGTAGAAGATGATCCGATGACACTCAAAGAAGTCCATGAACATTTAATTAGATCACCTCCCCCTACTAGTTGCTGGCCACACGGTATGTAGAATAGAATAGAATATATTTTTATTCAAGTAAACTTTTACAAGTGCTTTTGAATCGTCAACTAATTTAATTTACTACTGGTTCAGAATGCTGTACCTACCGAGAAGAACCAGCAAGAAACTCGGCGGTTGCTCTTTGCTGTATACAACCAAACTCATCTAAACCCCAATTATTCATAATCATCATCATCAACCCATTGCCAGCCTACTACTGAGAACGGGTCTCCTCACAAAATGAGAAGGTTCTAGACCAAAGTTCACCATGCTGGCTAAGTGCAGATTGAGACTTTACACACCTTTGAGAACATTATGGTTAACATTGAAGATAAAGATTGTGAGAAAATCTGCATGCCTGAGAGTTTTCTATAATTTTTTCAAAAGTGTGTGAAGTCGTACTTGGCTAGCGTGGTGGACTATTGCCTAAATCCTTCTCAGTCTGAGCTGAAACCTGTGCGACAAGGGTCTCTAGGCACATGAATGAAATGACAGGGGGGGGCGCTGTTGGAGAACAAAGGCTTAGAATATTCAAACAAGAACAAAGGGGACACTTGACGGCAACGTTAGTTCCGATTTTCGCCACGCGCCTTGTCGCACAGTAGTCGGAAGGCGGTGGGTTGAGATGATGATTCAGTTGTTATTTTATATTATATTATTATGAAAAAACGGATCGATATTGGCCATGATAATGAGTTTATTCTTAATATATTTTATTATCAAACATAAATTTTATTAAATTAAAAGTAAATGGCATGATCAATAAAGAAATTAACACCTTCCTGCTTTACCTACTTTATATTTTTTGTCTCTAATTACCAGCATTATTTCATCAATAAATCATAGACTAGGCTAAAACTAACTTTCTAATTATTTTTATAAAGAAAATTTTGTTCAGAGTGTATTCACACAGATATAAAGAACACTAAACCAACACAAACTTTTAACACATTAATTACCTAAAACTAAGTACTTAGGAATGGGGGAACTCACTGTAATACAGTGTTCACTCGTATCTACAGGGGTAGTCATGCTATTTGTACGTTTTTACTAACTAAAATTTGTAACATTGGCGCTTGCGCTGCCGCAACGTATAAATCTGCGATACGACGACGCGTTTTCAGTCGACTTGAAGTCCAGGGTTGACATTGTTTTAAAGTTTAACATTTAATTAAACAAATGTTTTTAAACAATCAATTGTTTTGATAAAAAAGTAATTTTAAACATTTTTATTTAACTTTTTTTCCAACCCTGGGGTCCTTAATCGACAGGTTCATAATAGATGAAAATGGATAAGATCTAGTTGTACGTTGCCTGGTGCGACGAAATTTTTGCATTGCGTCATCGCATCGCGTTACGGTGTGACATCGTTCTTGCAATAACGTCGTCGCACCACAATATTGTGTATGCCATTAGGCTCCGAAAGGGAATTGGGAAACGCCCATTCTTGGCCAAAATTCATGTTATGAATACAAAAAAAAAACTTATTTACTGAAATATTTATTTATTTATTGACTGAAATATTGCTCGTAACGGTTTGTGCGTAACACTCGTAATGATAATCTTGGCAATGTAGGCATTGCACTAATTGTTACTGAGAAAACAAATAAACAAAAAGGTTTATAAAAGTTCCTCTGAGTTCGATGTCCAAAATAGTGCTTGTTTCTTGATCTGTGCTCTCAGTCCTAATGCCTTTCATTAATTTCATTGATGGATGCACTTTGGCCAAAAACCCTTTGACGAATGGGCGTTTCCCTTTCGCACTGCGGTGTTATGTAAGGGCTCTTCCACAGTACTTGGGGTGCGACGTCGCATCGCAAGTATTGTGAAAGGGCCCTAAGCGCCTTAGAATGTATAACATATTAACATAATAAGGTCTAAAGCATACTAACGATTCTCTCCCGTCGCTCGGACGCAGAGTCTCTGTCGTACCGCGCGTCGAGCGCGTTCGACTTCACGGACGCGCCCGTCTCATATAGCGCTTGCTCGGTCAATTCACACGAAAAGGTTACTAACAATGTCTTTAATTATTCTTGTGTTGTCCTGTCTAGATTATCCTATAGGGTGTGAAATTCCAGCCTTCAATCCAATGATATCTAAATATATAAAACGAAAAGCTGACTGACTGACTGATCTATCAATGCACAGCTCAAACTACTGGACGGATCGGTTTGAAATTTGGCATGCAGATAGCTATTATGACGTAGGCGTCCGCTAAGGAAGGATTTTTGAAAATTCAACCCCTAAGGGGTGAAATAGGGGTTTAAAATTTGTGTAGTCCACGCGGACGCGGACGTGGATTTTAGGTTTTTAAAATCCCGTGCAAACTATATTATGTTCCTGGATAAAATGTAGCCTATGTCACTCTCTTGAAGCGGTTTTTCAAACGTATTAAAAAAAACTAGGGGTAGGTAAAGGCATATCAGATTGCGCGGAGCGGGGGTCTCGATAGTAGATATTCCGGCTGGAATTTCGCACTTTTTTGGGCGTTGGGAGCTTTTGCATGTTACAGGTGTCGAGATTTAGAGTAGAGAGTATTTTCAGAGAATAATTAATAATTTTTGTCTGTTAGTCTGCTATCTTTTCAGGGCCCATCCGTTCAACCGATTTTAATGAAATTTGGTACAGAGATAGCTTGCATCCCGGGAAGGACAGGCTATTTTTCATCCCGGAAAATCAAAGAGTTCCCACGGAATTTTTAAAAACCTACATTCGCGGACGAAGAGGCGGGCATCATCTAGTTTTTTAATAATTTCTTCTTGATTTAACTTGTTATATTAGGGCTGGTTACATTGGCCGCGAATCGAAGCGAATTTCTAAATTTTATATAGCATAATGACCTATTTCTAACACGTAAGTAAATCACACCTATTTTTTCGTGCAAAAAAATCGTGATTTTTTCTCGGTATGTTTTATGTAGTGGCTAGAGATAAAGGCTTTTTATTTAATATGTTTTCTAATGTTAAGAAATTCGCTTTGTTTCAATTATATCATTTGAATCAACCCTTACTCTGTCTCTGTTCTTTTTCGTGGAAACACTTGCAAGTAGAATTGTTTCTATGAAAACACCAAGTAGAATTCTTATTGTAGTACCTTGTAAGTAGAATTCTTGCTGTGGAAATACCAAGTAGAATTCTTGTAGTGCTACACTTGTAAGTAGAATTACTGTCGTCGATTTATTGTGTCGATTTTTTTTCATTTTCATCATTTCATTTGATTTTTGATTACTAAACCTTGAATAGTTCGCATTATTCATTACTTTGCTTCACACATCTTATTATTTTGTTCATTTTATTTGAAATTCATTTCATGTAGTGTAGTGTAATCACATTACGAAACTATGTATTTAGTTAAATAGTATTAATTTTTAGCCTATTATACCAATTTTTATCAATACTTCCCTAAAAAACACAAAAAACCTCCCATCCAGGAACTCCTACCGGTTCGGTCCCCTCGCCGGGGTAACAGGAACGAGGAAAACAAAAATAACAACACTCCGAGCAGACCCCGCTCTTCCCGATCAGTGTCGCCGAGGTCACACGATTTGAGCTTATGTGGACGACCACTGTCTTTACCAGGTTTGATTTATATTATCTTAATTTAAAAAACACAAAAAATGTTTTAACCTGTGTCCGTTATAGATTTTAAACCCATCCAACCGATGTGCCCCAAACAGGAAAGGCAATCATGCGAATATAGGTTTAGACAAGGAAAAAAAAGAAATACGGATTTTTTTTTCTTTAGCGTATTAACACGACGGGTATCCGATAGTAATTTATAAAAGGAAAATCTGACTTTTTAAAATTCCTATGTACAAGTTAGCCCTTGACTGACTGATTTATCAACGCACAGGTCAAACCACGCACTGGACTGAAATTTGGCATGCGGATAGTTATTATGACGTAGACATCCGCTAAAACGCTTTTTTAAAAATTCAACCTCTAGGGTACGCTTTTATAGGTTGAATTTTGCGAGGCGTTGATAGATCAGTAAACTAATATTCTTTAAATTTTGACCGTAATATTTGTAATATTCAGGTGAAAGCCATCTCCGCACGGCGCTTAGTAAAAAGCCGAGCGCGCAACAAACTGAAAGGTTCTCTATACTTCAACACCCGCGGCCTTTGAGACGACCACACAGCGGCCGACACGACGACGAAAGCGTAAAACTAGTTCAAGACGATAAATAAAGCAAAGTAAGCGAATGCAGACAAATTCCTAA
This sequence comes from Maniola hyperantus, assembly GCF_902806685.2. Lineage (NCBI taxonomy): Eukaryota > Metazoa > Arthropoda > Insecta > Lepidoptera > Nymphalidae > Maniola > Maniola hyperantus. The sequence continues at coordinate 2,134,710 of NC_048546.1, read as the reverse complement.
AAAAAAACATCAATTCAAGTAGAATTCTGGACGTCGAACACATACAAATGCAAGTAGACCTAAGCAAATTTCATATCACGGAAACACTTTTAATAGAATTCTTGCTGTGTAAACACCAAGTAGAATTCTTGTCGTGGTACACTTCTTCTAGTGATACACTTGCAAGTAGAATTCTTGTGGTACTCGTAAGAAGAATTCTTGCTGTGAAAACACCAAGTAGAATTCTAGTCGTGGTGTTAATAAGTAGAATTCTTGTCGTGGTTCACTTGTAAGAAGAATTCTTGTTGTGCATTTGCGTGTAGAATTCTGACGATGCAACACTCCTCATCTACTTACTTGCAAGTAGAAGTGTTTCCTTCATACATTTGCAAGTAGAATCATTGTTGCCATGGAATCACTTGCAATTAGAAATCTTGTCTTTAAAGACAATTTAATTCTATACTTTCATGTAGAATTGTTGGCATAGATCACAAGCGAGTAGGATATATAGTACAAGTCATAGAATACTTGCTTCAAGTGCTTTCTAGTCCTCAAATATTTACAAGTAGAACTTTTGTCATCAGCACTTGCGTTCATGCCGTAGAATTCTTCTAGAAATAGCTTTAAACACTTGCAAATAGACTTCTAGAAGTGAAATACTTGTACTTGCAAGTAGATTTTGATCAAGCACTTGCAAGTAGAATTCTTCATATTTCAATTAGAATTATCGTCACATTGGTGCAATCGATTTTGTTACTTATACTCTTGTATTCTTTATACATTTTGTTTATTTTTTTATGTATTTTTTTAGTACTTAGTTAGCATAAATTAACTTTATGATTCCTATGCCTTGTGCGACTTTTAAATGTCTAACTAGCTATATTATATCCTTATTAAAAAATTATTTACATTATTTTAAGTTTTATAATGTGTTTTTTACGGGTGAAAGTAATAATAAAATTAATCGTTTTTTGCCGATAAGTTTATTAGCAACCTTGTTATTTGTAAAAATTGTACAGTCTTTTCTGACAAATAACAATATTGCTAAGTAATTTATTACATATGAATTATTATTATTAATTTCGGACGTTAGTGACCATTTAAAGATATTCGAATGATAAATACATATGAGAGACGGTAATTGTAATAATATTAGTATTATAAATATAACTAATAAATTAATAATCAAACTAAATGATTAGAAGATTAGTTCAAAATAAAATCGTGATATTAATTACCTTAAATCACAGATATATACCAGATATTCAACTAGCGTAGCCCCCCAAATATATGAAAATAAAATAAATCACAAATAAATAATAAATCAATGACTACTTGTATCTTTTTATTTGGGATTATTCATCAAAGTTGTAATGATATTAAAATCAAATGAACACGATTAATCGCTTTATAACAGCTTTTTAACACATATCGAAACAATCGATTATTTACCTACTGTCGCCATTTTGTCATAGATAAATTGCATTAAAATAAATCATTGAGAAAAATACTTTGAAAATATTTTTTTCGTGTGTAAAAAAATAAAATAAAAACCGTAGATACTCTTACTTTAATCTATGGTTTCGTGGTATTATATACATATAGAGAGACGCTAAAGGAATTGAAATTTGTCTAAAATATTAAAGTGAGAAATTGTTTACAAAAATTTACATTTGATATTATTGTAACTGTTGGTATATTACTTATTATTATTTTCAATTCATGAAACTATGAAAATTATAACGACTTATAAATAATTTAATGATTAAATAATCAAAAAGTATGTATCATACTTAGTATGATGTACCTATATGTACTTACATGAAAGCAAGTGTAATTGGTGAAGAGCCAAAGATTTGCACGCACACATTCCTAAATGCTCATTCTAGAGTTAATTATTCCTACAATCGCAGAAGGTTCTCTAAAAATTAATATTTAATAATTGATAGTCATTGACTCAGGACTAAATATAATGCTATCCTTCTCCCAATCTTCTATATGGAAAAGGATAGCTTGATTTATGTCTGTTTTAGTAAAAAAATATGTGTAGGTATGTATATATGATCCTCGAATGGCTTACTTTCTAATACTAAGCTTAAAATTGAAGAAAAACCTGCCGAATGGTGGCATAATAATTTTTAGATTTAGTGAATTGTATTAAAATTTCGTTGGTTAATTATTGTTCTAAATAATAATGTTAATTCTAACAAATTGTTTTAATTAATTTTAAAATAATATAAATTCTACCTATTACGTTGGTTAATTTTAAAAATTAAAAACCTTAAGTGAATGACCATAGACCATGTGGTATAAACGCGAGCTTATAAATGAGAAGCATACAAAAATATTATATCATGTGATTAAAGATTTATGTTACAATTATTATCAAATAATATGTTGATATTTAAAAAATAATTAATACTCATTTTTAGTGGTAGGGCGATCGATGTAGGAATATGTATAAGAATATTAAGAAAAGCACAATTATTTCGTAGTGGTTCACAGATAAAAAATGTAAAAAAAGAAAAAGATGGCGGAACTATGTTTGTCTATAATTTTATTTTGGTGGCTTAAGTTCTGATGTCAGACAGGGGAGTTAATATGTACACAGATGAGGTTAATTTAGAGAAATACTTTACGAGTGGAATTAAAGTTTAAGTTAAAATATTCAAGAAACAAAATGAGTCTTATAATTTTGACTATTTGTTTTGCGCGCACCAGACAACTAACATAATCTTGTGTCAATATAAATAAGGTAACATATTGTATGTCCTAATTGGAAAATTATGAAATTTTTAAATTCGCTAACTACCACGTGCAAAATCTTAATATGAAAGTTCAAATGAGTTAGTTTTGTATATGTACATATGTATATGTATTTAAATTTTTGCTTGTTTTTTTTTAAATACTTTTAATTTTGTTTAAAGCTTTTGAACCATTTTGAATAATTTTAATTCAAACTTAGTTCCGAGTTGGGGTAGCTAGGTACATGAATGATTATATCTAATTATAATTATATATTATTAAACTTAAACATAAAAGTATTGTTAACCTGTGCAGTGTGTGCCATTTCTACATTCCATATTGTACAGTCGAGGTCTGATAATGTTGGCTGAATGTGCCAAATGATTATTACTTGATCTTCTCTTGAAAGTTCCTTGGGCTTTTGCCCCGATATTGAAGAGTCGTATGTGGAATTATATTGTAGGGCCCTTAAAAATAACTAGTGAAACCACATTTCGCCATGTTGTATGTTGTTGCACATACATATATCACCGTCGACATCGATGTACATATATACGAGTAGATAGGCGCTCCTAAAAAACCGGTAAAGTGTGAGGCGGACTCGCATCGACTCGACTTTTATACATATTACTTACAGTGCGACAAGGCTCTCTTGGCACTTGACTGACATTGACAGGGGGGCGCTGTTGGAGAACAAAGGCTTAGAATATTCAAACAAGAACAAAGGGGACACTTGATGGCAACGTTAGTTCCGATTTTCGCCACGCGCCAAGATAGCCTTGTCGCACTGTAAACACCGAAGCTTTACTACATAGTTGTCAATCTGTATAAAAAATTAATGGTTTCTAGTTTCTACCGTTAATTCTAACCACCACCGGACATGCGTAAAAACCTATTGTATCTGCAATATAAACTAACTGTGGTAACTATGTACGAGTACCAATATTCAAAAAGACCTCGACTACAGATCAGTTGCATATCAGACGGTTAAAGTTACGTTACCGTTACAGTTACACATGGACCGCCAATATAGCGCAAAATGGGCTGTACAAGTCAGTGTTCATACCTCCATGGCAGGGTTGGTACTAATTCTGAGCACACCTAAATTTTAGAGTATCCCCATCCTCTTACTAATATAATATGAAAAGAACAGACACAGTTTTACAGTTTTAAATTTAATTTAGAGCAATAAAACGACGTGACTTTAGTTGCCAGTCGCGAGCCTATTGTTTAGTAGCGTGCACTATTTAGAGTCTTTAAATGTAACTCTAACCGCCTGATAAGCAATTGGCCCTAAGTAATTAAATATGTACCAAAGAAAACCTTTATGTATTATAATTATCATGTATATTAAAATAGTGGTTGGGATCAATTGATCAGCATAATAACTTATTTAGAAGTAAAAGTTTCAAGATAATGAAATCGTGACCTGAGTCGTAAGACACACGTTTCTATGTTTTTTATTGCCAGAATCACATTACATACACTAGACCAAACCATACCATACGTATACATACGTGTTTAAAAACGTTTCACAAGCCAGACCGAGCAAACGCCGCGTTCAGATCGTTTAATTGCGTTGCGTTTCATGTTGAAAATTAAATGTTACCGCTCTAATGTATGTAAAATAGGGTCTTGGAACAGTCTATATATATAATATACTATAATATAATATAACTATATATATAATATATATAATATAATATAACTATATATATAATATAATATAATAATAATTTAAATAAAAATAAACGAGCCTCAATAGCTCAACCGGTAAAGGAGTGGACTGAAAACCGAAAGGTCGACGGTTCAAACCCCGCCCGTTGCACTATTGTCGTACCTACTCCTAGCACAAGCTTTGACGCTTAGTTGGAGAGGAAAGGGGAATATTAGTCATTAAACATGGCTAATATTCTTTAAAAAAATATATATATAATAATAATAATAATAATAATATTAAAATAATATGAAATGATTTTTTGTATGGCGGTACCTAGTTTATGGAGCTAAAATAATTTTAAAAAGTCATGATTTTTATTTATTTTAACATGATCGTCACGCTGAACGGCAGGTGAATAGTGTCACAATCCGTAAACGACACTTTTTTTCAATTTAGTAACATAAAGCGACGAACCGAATTCTGCGGGAAAATATTTTTATGTTAAAAAATTAAAAAAATATTTGTCGTTTACACCTTGAGTGTCGTCATTAATCGCTTTCCGTACAGGCGTGCGGAACGTTAATCATTAATTAATTTTAAAAAAGACTAAAAATCATGATCTTTTAAAAAGAATGAAATCTCTTTAATAATGAATTCTAGCCCCAAAAAATCATTTCATTTTATTCTACAGTCCAAGACACAATCCAAGAGGGTACTTCTGAAAATGTACATACCTAAATTATGATGTTCACTTGATCCAACCACTAATATCGTTTTTGTTGTCTCTTTTGCTGGCCATCGCTGGTCGATGACTTTGTTGTAATGAAAATGTGTATGTATGGAAATAAATCAAAATGATATTACAATTTGGTTTTGTTTACTGACAATCTTTAGTATAGGTTCCTACAGTTAATAACTAAACGGACTTGCCCACGACTTCGCGTGGATTTAAGTACGTATTTTTAAAATCCAGTGGCAGTTCTTCGGTTGTCCAGGTTATAAAAGCTAACTTTGTGCAGAATTTCGCCAAAACCGGTTTAGCGTTTGAGCTGGTTCAGGACTTCTACACTTTTGCAAAATTTTATTGAAATCGGTTCAACAAGATTATTCAACTAAGTATAGCTATCTGCATTATGCTAAGTGTCCACTAGGAATAAAACTTGCAGCTGTCAGACAGGCCAATTTCTACAAGTTTACGAAACTTGCATAAATTGAATTACTGCGTTTACACAGTGCAACTGCAAGTGACTTGCCAAAGCTAACTTTTGCAAGTTTTATTGTTAGATGACACTTAGCTTCAGTTCAGCTATAGTAATTTATTTTCTAGATCTAAATGTCTACAGCAAATTACCTACCTACTGTTTTAGAATTTTTGATATAAAAAATCATCCCCTCCCCCTTCTCATTGAAGATTGTAAGCAGACAGTAGGTATTAATAAACTATATTAGGAAAAAGTGTGTTTTAATCTACAGATTATTTCTGGGGTTGAAAAATTTAAAATAATACACAGGAAAGCTTTATTTATAATTTTATTAAATTAATTCTATAACTTTTTTTTACATATAGTAAATTATATGTGTGCTTTTTCGTCAATTACATAGAATAATGCTGCCAAATCACTCAGCAGTTAGTTAATATAGAACCTAATGTTTGCCTCTACGATCAGACAACGATCGACTGCGGGTTGCCATTACGAAAAACAAAAAAAAAAATGCCCACAGCTACTACCTATAGAAAAAAACACGCAAATTATTGAGGCCATTCTAGGAGGTGCTTATTTATTCACAGCACACAAATCTCCAAATTGGCAAGTCCAAAAGTAGGGTTCCGTTCTTTTCCGCAGAAAAAAATTGTGAAAAAGATTATGCACTATTTTAGACCTGTCTGTTAAGAGGTTTGTTAAAAATTGAACTAGCAATATTGTATTTCCTTGTTTAAGAAAAAATTGTATATTTGGACTAAAATAACTTTGTGGTTCAATTTAAAAGATTGATTACCTACAAGTAGGTACTTACCTATACTTCATAATCAAGGAAAGCCAATAGATTTTGGGGCCACTAAACTTGCGTGTAATTTTTTTTCATTAAAGTAACTAGTTGGAGTTAAAGAAAGGTACCTATTTTTGAAAATTTTATCTGTTCACTCGTTAAATTAGCGCCAAATAGAAAGTAACGATAGAAGCATACCTTTAGGTTTGTAACTTTTGCATCGTGCGTTAAAAGTACCTACGTTCGCCGTTATTTTAAAATCCATTGACAACATGTTTATCGTTTATAGGCTTATAGCATTTCAGCTCGGTCTCGCTTGCACATATTTACAGTTGCAGCTGTTTTTACTACTGAGAGAACATTATAAGTTTTTACGCAAGAATTAAACTTTAAACATTGTTTTAAATTTTGTGATGCGTACTTTGAGCAAAAGGAAAGGGCGAGTAGATGAACATAGAGTAATTTATGGCATACCGCGCAGTCTACCCGACTTCTCCCGCCGCTCCCCAGCCAACTTGGTCCAAGAATATAATCTTGGTATAAGAATATAATGAATTTGTATAAAAATTTTGGCTCCAAATATTTACAATCAGTGATATAATTTTTTTTACAATACCGGACTTATTTTATAATTTACACTGACTAAGTTGAGCTAGGTGCGGAGCGGCGGCAGGGGACGGCTGTTTATTGCAATTTGTTGCTAATGGTCCAAGGGATGGCGGGAAATTTTGAGAAGGTATTTGAATTGAAGCTAATATATTTTAGAAGCTTATTAAGGTACCTCTGATCTAGACTTGGCAGGCACTTTACGACGACATGACATGACTGACGTTAATAAAGTGATTTTCATGCCCTAATAAGTATTATATGGTAGGCCAAATTTCGTAAACCCACCATCAAACTATCATGAGACGTAGCCGCTTGTATCAAGTACCCCCTCAAAATTTCCTACCAGCACTCCGGCTATAATAACATTTTTCTTATCTAATGAGGTGCGCGCGCATATATCGTCGCACCATCTCTAATACCCTATCGTTACAGTGGTACACCTGTATTACATTGTATTTCTACGAGAAAGGAGGGTAGTCGGAAGATATCGCAAATCAAACTCACTGTAGCAATAGGATACAGATAATTTAGTTAAGGAAGAGACAACACCAAAGGCAGAGCTGCACCGTAGGCTACGACCGTCGCCCGCGCGCTTTTCTATTACTTTTTTACACTAGGTTTACGTTATACCGTAATACGTTATTACGTAGTACTCTGACAGCTGGATATCCACTTTATTTGCGAAACTATAGTGCTCTGCGCTCCTTCCTAGTTCCTAGTTACTTCGGAAAAGCAGAAACATACATACCATGTAGTGAAAAGGCATAACACAATACAGGCACCATCTGTGTAGATAGTCCACACAGACTCTCTACAGTATACTGTACTCTATAGTACTGTAGAGCGCGCCCGTCTTGCACCAACCTTTGATCGAGCAGCACGCCAGTAAGTCAATATTATTTGCTTTAATCACAAATAGGCAAGTTATTTTATGTCTGAGCAATTTATAGTGTAACAACATCCCTAGCACTGAATTAAATAGACGTGCACAATGTACATTACATATTGTGTATCGCTTGACTGAGATGGCGTCTGCTTTCTAGTGCGGTTTGCAGGACGGTGACTGCGAAGGATCTTAGATTTTGGTCATTCTTTGGTTAAAAATACAGTGTGTACCTTTTTAGCCAATAACAACGATGTCGATCGTAATGTTATAAATGATAATGCTCCAGCTCGATTATAGGGCGCACTAGACTTAGAGTAGTAAGTATATCAGTGTATACGCATAAAGAACAATTATAATCGCAGGCAATGCGACGTCATGGTAGTTCAGGAGTATAGTGCCCAACAAGTTCGCAAACAAATAGATACCCAGCCTTAACGATACCTTCTCCCTGTTTCGTGATTAAAATTAACGTTTAGAATTAACATTCAAGTAGGGGCTTATACAGAATTTGTACTCTTAAAGCGTCCCGTCGCCGCTTCTACCCATCATTAATAGTTGCGAAACTAAACATGGCGGAGGCTGATCACTTTGGGTTGAGATATTTCGGTGTCATTTATTTGGAACATTAACGAAGAATTTATAACCACAAGAAACCACTGAAGATTTACCACAATTATCGTATAGGTATTTTTATCTATTGATACAGTTTATCCCGTAATGTTCAAAACAAATAAATACCCCGTAGGTATAACTGTATCGGAGTATAAAATGAGTACGTGCGTGAAGCGAAACATTGGTAGATACACGGTTCGAACAAAAATCGATAGAGCACTGCCTATAAATAAAATAAAAATAAAAAGTATTTGTGAAACATTAAATAATTTTTCCAAATAAATATATGATATACATTTTTTTTATTGACATAGTCGAGGCAGGATATGACGGACGCAGTAAGGGCATTCGATTATCCAACTCCAGTGCAAAACGCATTCCATCGATTTGTGATCGGAAATCGTAGCAACAAACTTTGATAGCAATTCATCGCTATCAATGAAGGATACATTGATTTAAATATTCAATTTCAAGTAATATTAGTGACGCTGATCGACAGCAGCAGATATATAAATCTATAGGCAGATGGGCAGTGGAGAGAAAGGGCCCGAGATTGAAGAACAAAATGCACGGCAGGATAGACATCCCTGCTACGACTGCTATCACTTAAATCACCTACTGCGCAGGTACAAGGTCTGAGTTTTTTTTTTACTTAAAACGATCCAATACTGTTTTTCAAAGAGAACCTTATTTTCAACAAATAACAGTACAAAATATTTATTATAATGTACAGTTACCTTACCAACCAATACGGTTAGGTATATACCTAATAAGTTTGGTGTTAAGGACACGTGTATTTAATAATACCTACTGTTTCTACCAATCACAAATCAATGTATATATGCGCGTATAGTATTACGGTTGTTTACTGGCCCAACACATTTTAAAAATAATAATGCAACACTGAGTTGATTCACAAAAGCCATAGCTTGCAAAAAGATGACGTAAAGCATCGGGCTCGAATTATAATATTACGTTTAAAAACGCGCCAAAACTTTCATTTAGTAATAAATCTCCAATACAGGTACAATAATGCTACTTAGTTATGTATTCACCTATTTAATTCAGTTTACACGTAGACTAGATTTACTCGTTATCTACAGAATATTACATAAATTCTATATAAAATATTATTATTGTTAACAAAATATTAATTTTCAAAGCTATTATGTAGCTAATTATAAATAAAAAAAATTGGGGCAAAACAGAATATCAAATTACAAAGTTCAAAGGGCCTAGAAGTCAATACCGTTAGGCAAGATTATTAAAAAAAAGTTAAGTTCGGCGTGAGTTTCAAACGTAATATTTTAAGATTTTGGTTTAGAATGTGAGAGGCGCCCGACGGACACACGCGGCTCAGCCGCAACCGATAACGCATTATCTTAAGAGATCAGACTGTCATTTCAATAATCATACGTTTATAACTATACTTATTACAACATCCATACCTAAAACAATTTACAATGTGAATTTTAAAAAAAGAACATCGGTGCCGTTATTACGTAACTTTTGATGGTTACAATTATTGCGATCGTCACAATCCAGAACTAAGTGAATTGCCACTGAAGTAGAGCGGAGACGTGTTTATCGACCAATCAGGTTATTCTGCAGTTTGGACAGGTTGCATTAGCGATAAAAATCCACCCAAATTATAATTATGTGAAAGGACTAAGTACCTATCATGAGTTTACATTGAAATTAGAAGCCCCTCCCAACACTCAACAGCAAGTCAATCAACATGAGAGTATAGTCAATAGTGACGAACTACGCTTAGTTAGTATTTAAGTCAATAGAAACATCGTTGCAATTGTCGCGATTCCGACCATCAAAGTTACGTAATCAGGGTTATGAAATAAAGTTCAAAGCTGTTTAGATTGGAATCGAGCATAGGGCCATGTTAAAAAAAATACGTTTTGAGTAAATTTTTTTAAACAATATACAATGAAACCAGTCACGCATCATAAAATGAATTAACAATTTATTATTATAAGATACAATAGTCATAACAAAAATATATTGTGTAATCTTCTCTAGATATGTTACAGTTACCGTCACCAAAGTTGGAATTGCGCAATAGTCTATATCAAGATCTTTTTTACTTAGATTACTTAAGGATATCAGGCCATGTGATCCAAGATCAAGAAATATACCTACGGCGGCGCGCCCTTTCGAAGACTCGAGGAATTCTATCTCTTATAAGAGTTTACGCAATAGAGAGAGAGAGCCGTTTATCGACTTTTTTTACTTTTTAAATCACTTAAAAAACCGCGCAAAGAAGGCGGCTGGTGTAAAACTGTAAAGCGAGACACTGACACAACGTGTGACGTACAAGGGGCGATTGCAATAGTGCGGCTCTATCTGCGATTCATGTATTGAAACTTTTAGAAACAGCATTTGACACGTTGTATTGTGGCGTTAATTGTTTGCATTTTCAACTTCGGTGACGCGCACTGTATCTAGTGTTCGTTTTTATCAACACAGTGTATTGTCCAGCTTTCCATTCCATATAATATTTTTGGTATGTGAAATGTCTACATAAATAAGAAACCATGCGAGTAATTTTGTGTCTGTAAAAATTTAATTTTCAAAATGTTACGAAACTTTTAAAATGTTAATTTTGAATGGATTTATATCATATAGAATTGAATTGTACGGACATAAGAAAACTAAGACTTGAGTTTTAAATAAAATTATAGCTATTTTTTTAATACAAATATAAGCCATGTGAGATGTTTATTATTAAACAATAAATTAAGTTAGATTCTGAACTGGCCTTGGCTCAAATATTTTAGCTTAGTACGTATAAATCTAATTACAATTTAAAAAAAACACGGTAGGTAGGTGATTAGAAAAAAAAAACATGACTTGATTACTCGCAGTGGCCTGTGACAAATGAAGTGAGATCATAAAACATTGAATATTAATACTTAACAATACGGTGTTAGTTAGCAATGTTGGACATACGAGTATTACAGACGTACACACGTCACATTGAACTCGCTCGGGTAATTGAGTCCGCCAATATGAACGTTTTGTCTCATTTATTTCCATTTTCCAAAACTTCCACGCGCAAAGTTCCGTGTGTATGATCTGTGTGTTTCTTACTCTTTGGAAATCGCTTACGCCATCTTGAAAAATGTTCATTTTACTGGCTCTGGGTTCCAGCTCTTTTGAGCCTGTTGTCTTGAATGGCGTTCACGAAATCTTTAGATATAGCAACACAATAATAAGAAGTAAGGTAAGAAAATAAAATAATAAGCGATCTATGCGATTTGTTACTTAAAAATTCTCATAGCCGCACATTTTAGTATTTTTTTTGTTAATTTAATAAAAAAATTTGATGGGTTGCCATGATTAAAATAACCCAGTCAAAAATAGTTAAAATAATAATTTGACAGCGGTCAGATTTACCGCCCAACACGCACAGATCTAAAACTATTTGATTAAATTATACAAGAAAAAAATTATATACAAAATATAAAATTGATATCTATACAACATTCGCTTTGGAGCGACAATTATTATCATTTTTTTTGTGAAATCAGTAACAATAAGTACCTAATAAGGAATTTAAAATTTAAACATAATAATAATAATCTTCCAACTTTAAACATATTGTAATAAATAAATATATTTATGGAATAAAAAAAATGTGATATTTTTTTTCAAATTGTTCGGGGCAGAAATCAATTTTGTAGCAAACCATTAATAAATTTTTTTTAAAGCCCCTTTGTGATGATGTCGTGAATTTTGGAGAGTGACGTTTACTTTTTAAACATTTAAAATATAATTAATAGAGTCCAACTTTTAACACCAAAAGAATCTAAATATATACAATTCGCTTTAGGTAAAAAGAACTCTGGAGTCTGGACGTCAGTGGATAGGATGCGCCTGCGCATCCTATCCACTGACCTACTGCACTACCCTACAGTGCGGGAAGCGAAAGGTTGACTGACGAAGTAATAGCGCGGCGGTAACAGATGCCCCGGCCGTCATGCATCACTCCGTAGTTCGTACCACCCAAAGAAAACGATCTATTTAGTGGTCCGTCACTTCAACTCTCACACTTGTATGAATGATGTGTTAGTCGCCCACTGCGCAGGTTTAATGTTAGAGTTCTTTTAACCCGACGCCAATTGTAGGTATTTCGTAATTTGTAAGAGAAGAGAAAAATAACGTTGATTTATTACAATGCTTTTTTGGCAATTTTGTACTCGGTAATGGTCGCGGAGTGTGTGTATGTGTGTGTGTGTGTCACTGTGAGCGGCGCGGGCGCAGGGCGAGTCACTCGCCAACAACATGCGCCTCGGTACATGTACCAACATAATGTCCTACGAATGTTTTGTTTTATACGAAGATGGTCGCGCGCCGCGCTCCTTCCACCTGGAATGAGAAATGAAATATTTATGAATTTATGATACCTACAAGTTTCCCAAATCTCTTCCTCCTAATCCTTATTGTAACGACGTCCAATCTAAGTAGGTACTATATACTCATCTAGACCCTATGTAGTAGGTAGGTATACCGCGCGCGCAGGCTTGCTACAGTACCGCGACCGGCCGCGTGCGACTTCGACCCCGCTGTCGCCGCTGTGCCCCGACACCAGCGACTCACTGTTGCTATGGTTCCACGTGTAATTGTCACTACTCACCTAGACCCCAGTATACCGCGCGCGCGCAGGCTTGCTACAGTACCGCGACCGGCCGCGTGCGACTCCGACCCCGCTGTCGCCACTGTGCCCCGACACTAGCGACTCACTGTGGCTACGGTTCCACGTGTAATTGTCACTACTCACCTAGACCCTAGTATACCGCGCGCGCGCAGGCTTGCTACAGTACCGCGACCGGCCGCGTGCGACTCCGACCCCGCTGTCGCCGCTGTGCCCCGACACCAGCGACTCACTGTGGCTATGGTTCCACGTGTAATTGTCACTACTCACCTAGACCCTAGTATACCGCGCGCGCGCAGGCTTGCTACAGTACCGCGACCGGCCGCGTGCGACTCCGACCCCGCTGTCGCCGCTGTGCCCCGACACTAGCAACTCACTGTGACTATGGTTCCACGTGTAATTGTCACTACTCACCTAGACCCCAGTATACCGCGCGCGCGCAGGCTTGCTACAGTACCGCGACCGGCCGCGTGCGACTCCGACCCCGCTGTCGCCACTGTGCCCCGACACTAGCGACTCACTGTGGCTATGGTTCCACCTGTAATTGTCACTACTCACCTAGACCCTAGTATACCGCGCGCGCGCAGGCTTGCTACAGTACCGCGACCGGCCGCGTGCGACTCCGACCCCGCTGTCGCCACTGTGCCCCGACACTAGCGACTCACTGTGGCTATGGTTCCACGTGTAATTGTCACTACTCACCTAGACCCTAGTATACCGCGCGCGCGCAGGCTTGCTACAGTACCGCGACCGGCCGCGTGCGACTCCGACCCCGCTGTCGCCACTGTGCCCCGACACTAGCGACTCACTGTGGCTATGGTTCCACGTGTAATTGTCACTACTCACCTAGACCCTAGTATACCGCGCGCGCGCAGGCTTGCTACAGTACCGCGACCGGCCGCGTGCGACTCCGACCCCGCTGTCGCCACTGTGCCCCGACACTAGCGACTCACTGTCGCTCTGGTTCGACGTGTAGCCGATCACGTCCACTTCATCTGAAAATTAAGGAGAAATAGGCATAAGATATCTTAAAATCCCAGTTAAAGGTAACACATAACTTTATTTTAAATTAGCAAATTAGGAAATGTTTATCAAGTCTGACACAGTGAAAAATCACTAAGGTTATGAACAAAGGCATGAATGTTGGTAGCATTAAATTAATTTTCAATTTCAAAGTTAAAATAAATCATTATTTCATAATAATTGTTCAGATATAATTATATTATATCTGTACGAAAAAAGGCGTCTTCAAAGCAATACCATAATAAATTTTTGAGAAGGCAACAAATTTAAAATAGTACTATCTTTTTCACAACAATCTCTGTGGAAAAGGACAGTTAGTTTTAAATGATTCTGTCAATTTTAAATGCACAAGCAACTTTTGTCTCTGCATGACAAACGATGCTCACGTGTGCGCGCCCTTACTATAAACTGTTTTTACCCGTCTATACGATATTTTGTTTAAAACGCACAAATAACTCCGACATAACTGAGCAGCCGCTGAGTTTCTTGCTGATTCTTCTTGGTATGAAAAGCGTTCCGAACCAGTGGTAGATGCATTTGACGATTCAAAAGTACTTGTAAAAGTTTAATTGAATAAAAAATATTTTTATTTTCTTTTACTTTTATTTCAAGTTAGAAATGCGTGCGTTGGAGACCCCGCGGACGAAGCCCGAGACGTTGGGCCGACCAGCCCCCCAATTGTGTAAGAATAACCATTTCATGGCTATCGCAATCGTCAAGAATTCTGCCCTTTGATTGGCTGTGAAAAAATGTAAACAGCGAATCAACCAATCAAAGGGCAGAATTTTTTGACGATTGCGATAGCCATGAAATGGTTATTCTTACACAATTGGGGGGCTGATTCGAGAAGCGGTCGACACACCCTTCTGCAATGCCTTCCGTACGGCCTCCAATAGAGAAAAATGGCTCAATATCGTGAATTATCTCGAGGGAACCACGATCCTCAAAATTGAGAGACCGACGCGAGAAGAAGAGGTGCGTACCCAGGGTCGAACCCCGGACTTCCCAAATAGGCGGCCATCGACGTCTAAGCCTATCTCCGTTAAACAAACTTCCCAGTACATTCTACATACTGCTCCGCTAGTAGGTATGTATGTAGAAAGCATGAAAAATAATTTCCGGTTAAGATGTATCGCATTTTCACATAAATGTAGTGCTCGGTCTAGATTATCTACATAAATCCAGGCTACGACGTTATCCTACACTTCAGCTTGATGGGATCGATAACCGAATCCCTCAGGAGTATAACGTCTGTAGGTAGCTACTCTGTGTAACCCGAGAGATGATTCGATTCTACGCAGATCCGATCGGATATTATGATAATATGCAAATCTTTCATGAAAGCTTATAACATTTTCATGTAGGTATCTACTTACCTAATATTAATATCGTACGCAATTTAAAATGTCGTAAATTTTGCTACGAAAATATGAATCATATATAATCATATTTTTGAAATTTTAAATTGCGTACGATGCAAATTTTCCATTAGTGAGGGTTGCGAAACCTTCCATTAATCAAATGATATGGGTTTTGTTGGTAGAATAATTGGCTCCCAATATTTAATAATAATAATAATAATAAAAACCTTTTATTCAGCCAAATTTACAAATAGGTATAAACAGGTAGGGTGCCGTAGTCCCTGGGGAACCAAGGAGCCGACCAGTGTCCATGCTCCCTGGTTCCCCAAGATCCAGGCACCCACTTCTTAAAACTAGCTTAGAGTCTATCTTGGCCGAACGGGGCGCTGCCTCAGCCTATTGCTGCAGCCGGTCGACTGCAGCGCTGATTTTCAGGCATGGCCCCCAGTGATATCACGGGCCGATCGGGAGCGCGAACATCCCGTGCCTATTTTATATTGACACATGCCGAGTTACTTGCTGGTGCTCTTTTGGTAGTAGGTAAAGCAATTTCAACCCAATACATATATCTAGGCTTTAACGAATCAGATCTCTATCTATTTAATCTATTATATTGAATATTTTACATTTATATCTATTATGTCTTTCTATCTAACTACTTAACTATCTATTTATCTTTCTACCTATCTATATAACTAATCCATCGAACTACATATATAATAAAATTATCCGCTATCTATTTATAAGTCGCTTAATGTTGTCCTGTAAAATTTGAATGAAATTGGACGTCCAAAAAATGCTGTCTTACTCTTACAATTGTTTTTGTCTTTCTAGTAAATTTTTTTTTTATAATTTGTTTAAATGAGTATAAAGTTTTCGCTAAACGGGCTGGGGGAGGCAAGTCATTCCAAATTTTACAGGCTGCATACTTAAAAGTCCCCTTGAAGGAGGCAGACTTATGGTGTGGCCATGCAATTTTAGGAGCCGACCTTGACATATGCGTACTATTCTCACGAGCCCATTTTATCCTTGAGCGTAAGTAGCTAGGTTTACCCGTGGACATGACACCGAAGAGTAAGGTGGCCAAGTGAAGTTTGCGTCGAGCCTCCATTTTTAACATGTTGGCATTTCCACACTCCTATACCTATCATAACTACAAACAAAAACACATGACATCAAACGAGTCCAGGGAGACGCTGGATTCAGGCGGCGCAAGACCGTGGCGTGTGGAAGTCCCTATAAGAGACCTACGCAGCATAGTCAATCCGAAACAAAAAACCGGCCAAGTGCGAGTGAGGCTCGCGCACTGAGGGTTCCGTACTATAGTCGTATTTTTTCGACATTTTGCATGATAAATCAAATCATAAAAACAAATAAAAATCTGTTTTAGAATGTACAGGAGAAGCCCTTTCATATGATACCCCACTCGATATAGTTATCTTACTTTGATAATTGAAAATACTTTCTAATTATTATTTCATGACCACAATTTTTTTTTTTGTGTGATGGAACTAAAAATTCACGGTTTTCAGATTTTTCCCCTAATGTCTGCTATAAGACTGCCTGATGCTAGATCAACGGAAAGTACCCTGTAAGTTTCTTGACAGACAGACAGACATACAAACAACAAAATGATCCTATACCTTATAGGTTTTCTGTTTTTCCTTTTGAGGTACGGAGCCCTAAAAAGGTGAACTTATATGAGTTAACGATGAAGATGATGATTATTGCATTTACTTTAAACATATAAACTGAAACAAATCCAGTCCGGATATTAAATTTTCTTCAAAGACTTCAATATAACGAGAGAAACTCCCCTTTCCGCAAAGCTGTATCGATTCAGTGTAAAATTTCTAGTATTTCCCCGAAACGTCAGGATTATGTGCATAAATCTAGCCTAGATACAACGTTATCCGCTCGCTAAGTTACCAGAACTGGATCAATATCTTAATCCCACAGGCGAAGTAGTTCTGTATTAGCTAACTAATAGTATATGGAATAGATACTAGATGATGCCCGTGAGGATTTAGGTTTTTTAAGAGCCCATGGGAACTCTTTGATTTTCTGGGATAAAAAGTAGCCTATGTCCTTCCCCGGTATGCGAATATCTGTGTACCTTTCATCAAAATCGGTTGAACGGTTGGGCCGTGAAAAATTAGCAGACAGAGAGACAGACAGACAGACACACTTTTGCATTTATAATAACTAATAAGTATTAGTATGGATGTAGATAGAAGATAAATATTATTGGCGATACAGGACAGCGTTTGCTTTACAAGCAAGCAGAAAAAACTAAAATAATATATTGCCCGCATTTCGACCACAGAAATATATTCCGATTCGATAGAGGGAGCCACTCGTAAAAAAGCCTTTTCTGCCTCACAGTTTTCAAACTACATTTCACCGGAAAATTTATTTCCAACTGAATTTGAATGGGAAAGCAGGATACGTACATCCGTTTCAAGTGTATTAACGTATTAAATCCTGTGAGACGATATTTCCTGGTACAAAAATATATGAAACTAGCTGATCCCCGCGGCTTCGCCCGCGTAGTTTAGGTTTTTAAAGATCCCGTATAGCCTATGTCACTCAGGAATAATGTAGCTTTCTACTGGTGAAAGAATTTTAAAAATCGGTTCAGTAGTTCTAAAGATTACCCCCTACAAACAAACTTAACGACATTACCTCTTTATATAATACAACGGGCCGTGCAGCAGAAATCGTAATATTTTAATTTCGCCATAACTTCAAACCAAACGTCCAATTTTAATCATTCAAAGACCAAATATTATCTCCATAAACTGTTCTTAGTGATGAAATCATTTATTTTGATAAGGGTTAATAGCATGAGTAAAATAAACGCGTTTAAATGTAGTCCAAAAAAAATTCAAGATTTTTAAATAAAAAAATGGTTGCTGTGCCTCACTCGACATAGATGGGTATAGTGTGTCGCGGACTTTTTTGTAGATATTTATAAGATCTACAATTAATTAGAACATTTTATGGTTCTATCTTTTATAGTTTAGGCAGCGTACGCAAAATAAGTAACTTTTCTGGTTGATTTTTTACACCTTGTGTCCGAAAAACCCAAATATCTTACGGAACCCTATTTTTTTTCCAAAATAAAATATAGCCTATGTTACTCGTGGATAATGTAGCTTTCGAATGGTGAAAGAATTTTTAAAATCGGTCCAGTAGTTTTTGAGCCTATTCAGTACAAACAAACAAGCAAACAAACAAACAAACAAACAAACAAAGTTTTCCTCTTTATAATATTAGTGTAGATGAAAGCCGCGAGATTATATCGGACGCTAGAGACGCGACAGGTCGACATGGCAATCAGGGTGGGGACGCCCCCAATGGCGGGCACAAGATTCGAAGCCAAGGTAGGCATAAGTTATGTATGTTGGTCATACTAAAAATGAGTAGGTACATAATATATTAAGCTGTTTCAACTAGGGTAAGCAGTGCTTTTATGCCTCTATAACTTGCACATCAATGGACGCCCCGCACACCCACACAGCCCGGAAGTCTCGTTTTAATCCTTTAATATAGAAAAATAGAAATACTGTGAAGGAAGTCAGCCGCAATGAAATATTGCATCTCAAAAATGCATATTCGCATCGCATGTTGAAGCGAAGAAGAAATTGCAAACACTTATTGCAATAGACAGGAACTTCACTTTGTTGCCAACTTCAGTGGAGTTGAGACAAATTGACAATAGCGACACATTCCGACGGAAACTTACAAGTTGCAGACTATCGTACCTACTACAAGAGCGAGTGGGTATTTTTCAGGTTTGTATTTATTCACTAGGTGTGGTGTGACATCTTTTCTACTTACATCTTTACAACTTCCCTTTATAGGTATATTCATTCCTTATCTTATTCATCCTTGTCACATCACATATCCATCTCAACATTCGCAAGCAATATCAAGTATGAGCATATTAAGCACATATTAAGTAATTTAAAATACAGACATTTGAGTTAGAATTTCCCACGATCCAGCCCAAAACGTGTATCCAGTTAAGTACTAGCTCGAACTTTCTAGATCAACAAACTTTGGTAGGCCGTGGGCGGAAACATATTATCCGGTCAATGTAAATACATACGCTGTAAGTTCAGAACAACCCGATGAACTTTTCCCAACGAACTCAATCTGTACGAGAACATTGCCTTCTCGATTGCGCGCATAATCCTATTACAAAACAAATACGGAGCCCTAAAAACAAACTTTGGCAGCCCTAATTTCTGTATGTTTACCATTTGACGGGCTTATTAAGTACCTAGTACAGTTTTGTCCGTAGATATGGACCGACTTTTATTTTTCATCTAGGTATATAATATTTAGAAAAGGATATACATATAGAAGCTGCTGAAGAAGCTGTGATAGCTTAGTGGTTAGGATGTCCGCCTTCTATTCGGAGGTCGGGGGTTCGATCCCGGGCACGCACTTCTAACTTTTCTGAGTTATGTGCGTTTTAAGGCGAGTCACCGAGGCTAAGCGGAAAAAACTGGTTTGCTAGATCAAATGTTTTAGGTATTTACTATTAAATAATGGCCTTGCCAAAAATATACAATATACCTAAAGACATTGTCTAAAGAATGTGCTACTTTGATACACAATAGGAAGTACTTCACTCGATCAAATAAAATCTTGAAACAATCCGAAAAAAAAGTCTAAAACGAATTATTTAATACTAAAATTTCTGACTTGGCAAATAATTTTTATATGGAAATATTTGTCTTTAAGTACTACAGAGAACCTGCAAAATTTTGGTTTTCAACAGGACTTCTATAATTTATTAAATTCAAATTTAACGTTTGAAACACAGAATTTGAACGTTGCCAAGCGGTTTACTTCAAAGCCGGCGCTGCCCGCCTCGGTGACTCGCTTTAACTAATAAAATGTCACTTGCTTTAACGGTGAAGGAACACTTCGTGAGGAAAACTACATGCTTGAGAGTTCTCCATAATGTTCTCAAAGGTGTATGAAGTCTACCACGCTGGCCATGTGCGGATTGGACTATGGCCAAAAACCTTCTCCCTCTGAGAGGAGACCCGTGCTCTGTAGTGAGCCGGCGATGGGTTGATCATGATGATGATCATCATTACCAACCCATCGCGCGCCGGCCCAGTCCTGAGGACTGGTCTCCTCTCAGAATGTTTAGACCATAGTCTACCATACTGGCTAAGTGTGGATTTTCAGACCTCACACACCTTTGAGTGTTTCCAAAAAGCGTGCTTTTTGATCATTTTTAGTGGTATAAAATATATTATTATGAAATCACATTTCATATTCCCTTCAATCTCCGAGGCAGATGATATTTACTTTTTTCATCTGAGCGGGCGCGCGTCGCACACTTGTCGGTAAAATATCGTGTTAGCGTTCGCATTCCATTATAACCTTTATTAATACTGAACCATACGAGCGATATTTGTGTACACGAGTGCAATTCACGGATAAGCTTGGATGGAAATTTGATTTCAGAGATAGATATCTGTTTTATGATTGAACTACTAGCGTTTATGAATAGGCATCGAATTTTAATTTTTAAATGGTGCGTGATTTTAAATCATTTAAGTATTTAATGAGTGGTTTTAAATTGGCATGGCGGAGTCATAAAATTAAATCTCCACATCTCACCGCACCGTAATGCGCTAGTTCTTAATATGTAGTATGTGTCACCGCACACGCACAAGCAGTGGCGTGCACAGGAGTTCAAGCCAGGGTATGCATTTAGGTATGAACTTATTTTACGGCAGGTTAAAATGAAAAAATAAGCATTGACTTATTACAGTGAGGGTAAGCAGTGCGTTTATGCCTCTATGAGCTGCACGCCACTGCGCACAAGAGTACGAACTTTGTCTTTACTTTTTTTAAATACAATTGTATGAGCATTGACCACCTATTTGGAGTTCAGTAGTATCCAACCAAGTTTATGTCTAGAGTTTAGTTCGCCTACCAATCACTTGCTAATCAAACGAATTCAATACCAATCAAGAGCAAAGCAAAAGGAACGAGAAAAAGCCGGCCAAGTGCGAGTCAGGCTCGCGCAACGCAAGTTCCGTACTTCAGTCGTTTTTTTTTTCGACATTTTGCACGAAAATTCAAAAACTATGATGCATAAAAATAAATAAAAATCTGTTTTAGAATGCACAGGTAAAGCCCTTTCATATGATATTCCACTTGATATAGTTATCTTAGTTCGAAAATTGAAAATACTAATTATTAGTTAATGACCACAATATTTTTTTTGTGTTATGTAACCACAAATTCACGGTTTTCAGATTTTTCCCCGAATGTCTGCTACAAGAGCTACCTACCTTCCAAATTTCATGATTCTAGGTCAACGGGAAGTACCTACCCTGTAGTTTTCTTGACAGACCGACAGACAGACAGACAACAAAGTGATCCTATAAGGGTTCCGTTTTTCCTTATGAGGTACGGAACCCTAAAAAGTAAGATTTCATAAGTAAAAATTTTTCAGGTCAGGGTTACCAAATTAGCTTGAAAATAAAATTGAAACAGCGAATTGCGGTGCCAAGAAAGCTTTAATCGTTAGAGAAATTATTACAGTTTAAATTATAGAAGCAACCAAAATAGCAGTTCCGTACTCATCGCCGACAATTTTCACCGTCGACTTAATATCAAGCCATGCACACTGCATCCCAAGATGAAATTTATGCATCTCGGACAAGACGCGGTGTCGCCGGCTTCGGGCCACGGGGTAAATGGGTCAGCGCTGTTTCACTGTTTGACTGTCGAACACTGGTCTGTGCTATCGAGTGAGGTTAATGTAACCGCACTTGTATTTCCTGTGTGTTTACTTATGCTTGCTTACTTAGAGTGAGATCTATAGAGCGCACTCTGACTTTGCATAGACTTAAGACAGAGTTAAAACGAGACAGAGCTACATCTCTCACATAAAATAATCTGTCTCGTTTCAGCTCAATCTTAAGTCTGAGCAAAGTCAAAATGCGCTCAATAGATCTCACAGCGTGTATGAGATTGTACGTCTCACCCAACGTACTTGATAGAATTCGAGCGTCAAAACAAAATAGCGTCTGAGTAAAATGGATGGGAGGTCCTTAAAGTCAAAAATTCAGTACCACCAATTTTAATTTTAGGCTTCCGCTTGAAGAGATCTGCGATCGTGCTGTCTGTAGAATTAGATGTATGGACAAACATGAGCTTAAAACAATCAACGGGGTAAATGGATCAGCGCTATTTGATTGTTTGACTGTCGAGCACTGGTCGGTGCTTTCAAGTGAGGTCAATCATAATGTGACCACACTTGTATTTTTGTATGCTTAGTATTAGATTTTACATCTCGTCAACGTTGATAGAATTCGAGCGACGAAATACATACAATAACGTTTGAGTAAAATGGACCGAACACCTCGTGGTACAAGGTCGAGTGGAGGGCACACGTCCACGAGGGCGTTCCCCAACTAGGTGGATGGACTTAATCCGTTCTGCAACAAACACGTCTGTCTCCGTGTGTGCACATAATGCCAACAACAGAAGTCGCTGGAGGGAGATCGCACGAGCAGCAGTGAAGACTCGGTCGTGGCTATGAATCTTCTATGAATTCTTTCTTCTCAATCGTGCACTCTTGACAGAGTTGTCAAGAGTGAACGATTGAGAAGAAAGAAATTATTTATTAAAAAAATACGTTAAGCAACTAGAGCAAAGCTATCAGAAAAGCTATTTGCTTCAAGACATTTTACCTGTACAGAACTAACTCGATACATTAATATTTTATTCTTATGTATCGAATAAAACCTAATGTAACGACTCTCAATAAAGTACCGAACGAACAAATAGTTCGTTTTCGCTTGAACACACTTCAATCACTTTTGCCATCTATTTTAGATCCAACTCTCGTCTAAGGCAGGATATCTCTCATTTTATTCTATGTGTATTCTGTTTTCGACTATGAAATATGATTTTATATTTTCCTATACTTATATAAGCGGTGGTAGTTCGCCCTCTTTTCGGGAGGTCAGGGATTCGATCCCGGGCACGCCGCTCTAACTTTTGAAACAATTAAATATCACTTGCTTTAACGGTGAAAGAAAACATCGTGAGGAAACCTGCATGCCTGAGAGTTCTCCATGTTCTCAAAGGTGTGTGAAGTCTGCCAATGGCCTAAACCCTTCTCATTCTGAGAAGAGACCTGTGCTCAGTAGTTGGCCAGTGATGGGTTGATGATGATGTTGATATTAATCTATTTATTTTAATTGGTAAGTTAAAATATCAATAAATCATCAAAAATCGGATTTTCTTTACACAAACTAATTAGAGAGTTATCGCACCAAATGTCGATACGAGAATATGTAGACAATTGAATTGCAGCCCTGAGAATAGGGGGTGGGTAGAATAGGGGTTGATTGGTGGCCATTTAACATGTAGGAACAGGAAATTGGCGCGCGTCGCCAACGCAATCCAACGCTGGGAGCAGTTTGTGTAATATTTAGTCAGGTGGGTAGATCTGAACCTACCACAGAAATATAATCGGTATCGGCAAAAAAAAACTGGATATAAGTTAAGTTAAGGTTAGATTAGATTATTGTAAATTAAAGCTAAAGATGTTGCAATTTAAATAGCAACCGGTATAGAAATGAAAAAAAAAATCGGTATCGGTATATCTATAGGGGTCTTCCAACACCGTATCTTCCGGTGCGAGGTCGCCATTCCAGCACCTTGGGACCCCAACGTCTATCGGTTGTACGAACTATGTGCCCTGCCCATTGCCACTTCAGCTTCGCAACCCGTTGAGCTATGTCGGTTACTCTAGTTCTCCTACGGATCTTCTCATTTCTGATTTGATCACGCAGAGAAACTCCGCACATAGCTCTCTCCATCGCCCGCTGAGTGACTCTGAGCTTTCTTATGACTTCTTATATTTCTAATGAACATTATCATACAAAAATTAAATAGTTTATCTTCTTATCTGTCGTAACACTCTTGGCGAAGTGGTCGTGGTTATCACAAAGAGACGTTTTTGGGGCAGATGCTATTGCGAAACGAGGAAACGAATCGATTCATATCCATGGAAAGTT
Organism: Maniola hyperantus; assembly: GCF_902806685.2. Lineage (NCBI taxonomy): Eukaryota > Metazoa > Arthropoda > Insecta > Lepidoptera > Nymphalidae > Maniola > Maniola hyperantus. The sequence continues at coordinate 2,110,106 of NC_048546.1, read as the reverse complement.
ATAATACTGACATAAGGGCTCAGAGACGATGTCTTACACACATTCTCTAAATCTAAATATATAAAAGGAAAAGGTGACTGACTGACTGACTGATTTAACAACGCACAGCTCAAACTACTGGACAGATCGGGCTGAATATTGGCACGCAGATAGCTATTATGACGAAGACATCCGCTAAGAAAGGATTTTTGAAAATTCAACCCCTAAGGGCTTAAATAGGGCTTTGGAATTTGAGTAGTCCACGCGGACCAAGTCGCGAGCGTAAGCTAGTATATATTGAGAGACAGGTGACATTCGCAAGTTATCTGTCTAGGGTCAATAGGAAACCCTTGAATAAATAAAATAAACGTATTCGGCCGTGTTATGAATCCCTCAGTAACGCACGAACAAGTCACGATGGAGTGACATAAATCAGTGTCCGTTGCATAAAGACTACGATTCGTTTGACGGTTATTAATCCCCCTCGGTGAGTGCTAGGCGGCACCCATTACCGGGATATATGTCGACACATAAATAACTATAGGCAGTGGCGGATTTGCACTAAGGCCCAGTAGGCCTGGGCCTAGGGCGGACATGTAATAGGGGCAGCCAATCGTGAAAAAATTCACTGATGTTATGATAAAATTTAGGTACCTTACATGTAGTCTTATCTTTACCCGTAGTACAAGATTTTACGTCTCACCAAACGAAACCAAATTCGAGAGTCGAAATACTTCCGCGTTACAGTAAAATGGACCTAAACAGCCTTGAATTAAAGTCAAATATTCAATGCCACTGATTTTAATTTCGCAATGTTTCCGCTTGGAGCGCTGCCTGTAGAAGTGTAGACAAACTTGAGCTTTAAAACAAGGTCTTTAAGATCCAGTTTACTGTAACGCGGAAGTATTTCGACTCTCGAATTTGGTTTGGTTTGGTGAGACGTAAAATCTTGTACTACAGGTACATGAATGCTGAGAAAGGGGCAGCTGGTATTTACCACATAGCCAGGGGCCTAGGGCGGCCAAGACTGCAAATCCGCCACTGTGTAGGCATGCCTGGGAAATGAGATAAAGATTGATGGAGTGGTATCCCAGAAACCAACTTGGGAAGCCTCAATAGCTCAACGGTTATAGGAGCGGATTGAAATCTGAAAGGTCGCGGTTCAAACCCCACCCGTTGCACTATTGTCGCACCTACTTCTATCACAAGCTTTACGCTTAGTTGGAGGGAAAAGGGGAATGCAAGTATTGATTAACGTGGCTAATATTCTTTAAAAAAACTCGGATCAAAAGTCGGACTTCGAAGGGTTCTGTTCTATTGTATAAGATATAGTTAATATTACTATGTTCTTTTTAATTATTTTTTACTTTGAATAGGGGGCATTTAATTATATTTTATATATATTGGTTATTTACTCCTTGTTGATAAGTGGCATGTGGAAGTCCCTACAAGAGACCTATGTCCAGCAATGGACGTCTAAGGAATGACAATGATGATGATAGACTTTACTAAGCGAATATACCTACCAATTAAGTATATAGCATTAAATTAAATAGTTTTCTTATATAAATGTACCTATTTATGATTAAACGTGTAATGTAAGATATATATATATATATATATATATATATATATATATATATATATATATTATATAATATATATATATATATATATATATAATAGATATATATATAATAGATATATATATATATATATATAAGAGAGACTAGAGAATCGGGGCCAATTATTCCTTTATAAACTTTAAGGCGCGACTTAGCAAAGGCTAAGTGACGCCTAATCTTAAATTATATTATTTTGATACTTACAGAAGAATCAAAATATAATTTAAGATTAACATTATAACATAACGTTATATATATGTTTTGTAAAATGTATATTGATAATAAAGAATTTATAAAATAAAAATAAATAAATATTTAGCGTAGGCCGTAGGTAATTCCTTTGAGCCTTTGTTACTTGAAATAAACTTACGTCTATTTATTTATTTACTAACAATCTAAGACAGCTGTAATCGTTCACGCAAATGTGGCTTCATTTAGAATTTATAGAGATTGTTAATCTTCGGTTTACTTCACGAAGTAGGCAAAGTGGAATTTGAGAGCAACATTAATAAATCCGCTCCTATTAATGTATGCTTGGTTTCTAGTAGAAGCTCTTAGAAACATTACATTAACACAGCATGCCCTCATATAAAAACAAAGAGAGATTAGTTCGTTCGTACAGCTAAATAGATCGATAAATCACCCCCTGCACAGGTTGAAGAACAGCTTAAAAAGCTGTTTCGGGTTCCGTACCTCAAAAAGAAAAATGGAACCCTTATAGGATCACTTTTTTGTCTGTCTGTCTGTCTGAAAAAATACGACTGTAGTACGAAACCCTCGTTGCGTGAGTCTGCCTCGCACTTGGCCGGTTTTTTCTTTTATAAATTGGTACAAATAAAAAAAATCAAATGACAGCCAAAATTTTTTATTCATCGATTAGGTAATATGCCCCCATACGATCGAACCCTTACATTTTACACGGTTCTGTCCCATAAATTCCGGAGCTTCCTGGTGGCGTTCTATCCCTGGGACCCTTGTCTGTTTGTGTATCACCCGTTTCCACTTAATCTCGCAAACTCCGTTATATATCATGTTTTTCCTTGTGCAAATTATCTAGCTGTGAATCAAATTGTTACCCGCCATTAGTATTGGTGATCATTTATCGCGGTGGTCATAAAATAAGAATGTTATCTTCTTCTAGTGACAAGTAACACGCGTGAGAGATGACACAAAACGTTTGGAAATTATTAACTTGGAGAAATAAAGAAGCGTTATGGCATAGCGGTTGAAAAGCTCTTGGAGCCAACTACTAACTAAAAGTGCGTGAATCAAATCGCCAGTTCAAATCGTAATCGGGCACCTTTTGGATTCATAATAAATACTTATTATGCCCGCAACTACAACCGCGTGAAACTAGGGTTTTTATTATCACGTGAGAACTCTTTTATTTTTCGGAATAAATGTAGCCTATGTCACTATTCAGGTCTTTACTAAATCCATGGAAAAAATATGTCAATCATTGCGTTGTTGTGCTTATGAAAGACAAACCAACAAATATTCTCAGTTTTACATCAACAATATTACCAGGATTTGCAACCCATCGTCCAAACCATAAATTCAATATATTTATTATTACTTATCCTCTAACAAAATATGAATCCTAGCTACGACGCAGGACATAGATACAACATTTAAACAAAATTAACAATTTTCACACACTGCGAAGTCACCTTCACATATTTTTGAACCCGGTGGTCCAGTGCTATGGCAGAGATAGTCACATTGACTATCTCTGCCATAGCACTCCTTCTCTCAAGGTGAGTGACCGTAACGCTATTTGTCTTTTAACGAATCATCGTAATCAATCGTCTGCGATTTTTTCTTGTAATTAATTGTCGAGATTAATTTTATTATGTGCTAACTACTTTATTTATTTTTATTTTGTTTATTTGAAAGTAATCAACAGCGTAAATACATAATTATTATTTAAATTTAAACCTAGGTATAACAGAAGGCCAAAAGAGATTACTTAAAATTATAATTAAACTATTTTAACAGAATAGAGTTAGAATAAATGTAGGTATATACAATAATAAAATAAAATTACAACAGTGTGTGTATGATTGTATGTGTGTGTGTATGCGTGTGTGAGTGTGTGCTTGAATAAAAAATGAATTCTAGCTAAAATCTAAAATGCTCATTACAAAGTCACCTTCACATATTTTTGGGCCCGGTGGTCCAGTACTATGGCAGAGATAATCAATGTACTCAGTTCCTTCTCTCAAGGTGAGTGACCGTAACGCTTTTTGTCTTTTAACGAAAGATTGTCTGCGATTTTTTCTTGTAATTAATTGTTGAGATTAATTTTATTATGTGTTAACTACTAACGAATTCCAAATACCTAAATGTTTTTTCATATAGTTAGTTACGTAACTACGTTGAAAATAGTCTGCATTTTTATTTGGATAACTAATGTGTTTTTGGTCATTCACCTTGAAATATAACTAGTTAACGTTAACCATTATTGATGTAGTAAATAAGTTCGTTAACGTTTTAAGAAAAGACTATTGAACTTTTAAACACGTCGAAAAATTATAATTTACACCAAAAAGTATAAACTGACGGGCAAGTTTAATCTAATCAATACTTTAATATGAATAAAAATCAGTCAAGTGCGAGTCGGACCCGCACATGAAGGATTCCGTACCATCATACAAGCAAGAACATTTTTTTTTCTATTTTCATGACAGCTATTTTTTTATTTGTTGTTAAACATAATAGTAGCAATCGAAATACACATTCTGTGAAAATATCAACTTTCTAACTATTACATTTCACGAGATGCAGTCAGCTGATAGACAGACGGGACGCACGGACAATGGAGGTTTACTAATAGGGTTGGGACTTGGCACCCTTCCGGTACGGAACCCAAAAAAAACTAATTATTCATCAACAATGCAATTAATCACTTTTCAGAAATAAGACTGCAGAATATTATAGAGTTAATATAATCAACCCATAGCCAGCTCACTACAGAGAACCGAGAACGGGTCTCCTCTCAGCATGAGAAGGGTTTGGCCATAGTCCACCACGCTGGCCAAGCGCGGATTGGCAGACTTTACACACCATCGAGAACATTATGGAGAACTCTCAGGCATTATTAGAGATTTAAATAATAATTACTAACTTTAATTATCTACTTTTAGCAGTTAATAGCCCTTTAGAACTATAGGACGGGAGAATATTAGAGTTACCTGGGCCTATAGTCAACTCATGTAATATATTATATAAAATTTAAAGTCCTGACTGACTGAATGAATGACTTATACATATATCAATCAACGCATAGCCTAAACCGCTGGTCCTAGAGATATGAAATTTGGAAGGTGTGTTCTTTGTACAGAGAAGTATCCACTAAGAAAAGATTTTTCGAAATTCCACCCTCAAAAATGGGGTTTGAAATTTATGTAGTCCGCGCGTTCGAAGTCGCGAGCATAAGCTAGTGTAATATAAAATACAGCCTACATCAATCGTATCTAGATCTTGGATAGCTCGTTTTAGATTTATATGGGCCAACTATCGTCTGCCCTCTGGCACACTTTTGCCAAATGGCAAATCCTGAGATTTATTAGTCTGTCGAAACAATGACCTATATGAATAGGACATTTTCACAATATGATAGCCAGAAGACAAATATCGTTTCGATAGAAAATAACGCTTATGTTTGATCGATGGTAATTTCTTCGTGTTTGAAGGACAAACCAACAAACAAACAGATATAAAAAATGTAAATTATACTTTATTGTATCAGTTAACTGTAGGCAAAGAAATGTAAAATAACCTTTTCCTATTGATTTCTGCCTTCCTAGAGAAGAAAATAAAAACAAAAATATCGGTTTACAATACCGAGTGGTCCATGGTCCTATTCGATTTTACTCCAAACGAAAAGAAGATAATCTCAAAATAAAATCAGCATAAGAAAATTACCAAATGTATTCAGTTTCACGTTGCCTTTTTCTCTTATTTTTCCACTATCCTTCGTTATCGTAACGGTAACCCATAGAGAATCTAATTTGCCTTCCAATTTGAGCGGAATTGAATTTCTTCACGCGTCAAATGTCTTATGAGTTTCGGATTTTAGGCAGTGGTCCGACCGCCGACGATGAACGAGAAACGAGCAGAACTAGAAACTATAAACGAGTTGGCGATCAAGCGAGTGTGTAGTTTCGATATTTTTGTCGCCGGGCTAAAAGCGAGTGTGCAAGTGCGACGAGCGATTACTCGCGCCATTCGCCCGCGGTCGCTCAGTCTTGTGCAAACCTGCGCGCGCGTTACACGTGTTCAAGCGAGCGAGCATCGCTGAACGAATATCGCTGAGCGAGTTTATTTTGAAAGCTCGTCGCTCAGCGACAAAACTAGTAAAGCGAGTCGTCGCCGGCAGTGTGAACAGTCAGAGAGCAACTTTTGATATGCATCTCTTTCGTTTACACGGAATGTACATTTATTGTGCGTTTCTTGAGAGAGAAAATCAGCGATAGTTAGTCGTTTTCTCCGGTCGGACCACTGCCTTATGAGTTTCGGATTTTAGCGAGATTACCCGCCGCTTCTTTTCCATTTCCTATCTAAATCTATCCATGTCAGTAACAATAATTATTTAATCTGAATTTCCACAACATTTTCTTTGTATTTTTGTTCAGAAAATATTTTTCACTCGTCTGATTTCAAATACACACTACCAGAGTTTTTATTTTCTTATGTAGTAGCGGTACAGTTAACGACAGTTAGACATTTGACGCAGGTAGCCCTAAAATAGTCTCAATTTTTTTTAGTACTAGTAGATTATTTTATTTATTTAGATAATATACTTTATTGCACACAACACAAATAAAACGTAATAAAAACATACAAGGATACTAATCTAATATCTGTTGCATGCAAAGGCGGCCTTATCGCTAAAGCGATCTCTTCCAGGCAACCTTTGACGAAAGGAATTACTATTCCTCAATCAATTTATTATATTATTATAATATTATGGTACATCCATGAGTAGCCCTATTTTTCTTTGATTTTACGTCACCGTCACTACCCATATTATAAATGCATAAGTGTGTTTGTTTGTTGGTTTATTGGTTTGTCGGCTTGTTGGTTTGTCCTTCAATCACGTCACAACGGAGCAACGGATCGACATGACTTTTTGCATGAGTATAGTTAAAGACCTGGAGAGTGAGAGACACAGGTTACTTTTATCCCAGAGAATCAAAGAGTTCCCACGCGGGATTTTTGAAAACCTAAATCGACACGCACGATGTCGCGGGCATCAGCTAGTAGCCTAATATTTGACAGATGTCAATTCATGATCAAACAGAGAGCTCCCTCTCTCTAGTTCACTCTGGTAGAGGTAAGTATCTATTAGGTTGGATATTTTAAAGTGTCTTTTATTTACATAACTTCGTCATAGTAATAAGGAAAGTATAAATTTTTTAGGTCCTTATTTCCATTTTTTTGAAGCTGCAGAGTTTACGGCTATTGTCAGCGGGATCTTTCGCCTAAAAATGGATATTATGCAAAGTGGCGCGGCGCTTGCTCATCACATTACGAAACTTGGGAACTTTGACCTTTTTTGAATAGTAAACCAAACTTAAATTATCGTTAACTAGCTTATGCACGCCACTTTGTCCGCGCCGACTACACAAATTTCAAACCCCTATTGAACTCCCTTACGGCGGCGGCGCGCATCCTTTCCGAGTCCGTGAAAATACGTTCCGAAGTTGTCATAGATCAATTTGTACGGTAGCTTATGAGTTATGACATATGACGTAGATATTTTTTATATCCGTATTTTCACGGATTCGGATCGGATGAATGCGTGATCGCTCTTAGGGATTGAATTTTCAAAAATCCTTTGTTAGCGGATGTCTACGTCATTATCGCTATCTGCATTCTACATGCCAAATTACACCCTGATCCGTCCAGTAGTCTGAGCTGTGCGTTGATAGATCAATCAATTAGTCAGTCAGCTTTTCATTTTATATTTTAGATTTAGATTAGGAAATAGATTTCTTGGTTTGCTAAGATAAACTATACCATACTTATCACAGAGTACGAATATCTATACCTACTATAAAGGCGAAACTGTCTATCTATTTGTCACCTTTTCACGGCCCATCCGCTTAATCATCTTGATATTGACAAAATTTTGTACAGGGATAGCTTGCATCCCGGAGTCGGACAATGACATAGCTACTCTTTATCCTGGAAAATTAATAAGTTTCCACAGATTTTTTAGATACCCCTAAATCCACGCGAACGATTTCGCGGACATCATAATTATTATTACAGTTATCTCTAGGTAAATTTTTAGGTACTACTCGGAAAATTCGGAGTATTGTAAAAAGATTAATCCACGCGGACCAAGTTAACCCGCTTCTATCTTAGACTACGTCATCATCACTTACCATCAGATATCGCAGTCAAGGGCTAACTTGTATCAGCCTTTAAAAAAAATTAGCAAAAAAAAGCGCTTTTGGTTTAAAAGGACAGACAAGATTCACTGTCCACTTTCATCGTTAACTCTTCGTGCTAATTAAACTTTGATAGTGGCGAAGTAATTAGAACACCCCCCACCCCCTCGCCTACCCCTACTGATAACAACAGCGAAGCACGGAAGGCTTATCAACGCCCACTGCAATATATAAGCGGGTTATAATCTTTATGCTTTTCGTGAACACTGTGTATCGCTTAAAGCAGGATAAGGATTTTATACCTACAGACTCTACTCCTGTGGGAAATAGTTTGCATAGTTATCGAGGTTTTTCATGACTGAAACTTAGTCCGCGTGGATTTAGTTTTTAAAAATTCTTTAGTTCCCGGGAACTACAGCCGGAACTATATCCATGCAAAAAATCACGCCGACCGTTGCGCTGCGACGCGACGCCCTGAGCGAGGGCACACGATGCGTTGCGGAGGCGGTGCGGCGCCGGAGCGGTGTCGCTGCGTCGTCTTACATAGAAATATCTGTGGCGTGACACACGATGCGCTCCGGCGCCGCACCGGACTTGCAACCCCCGAGACGAGCCGGGGAATGCGTTGCGACGTCGGAGCGGCACCGCTCAGTTGTTTTTATTAACAGACTGTCCAACGCTGCTACGGCGCCACTGCGACATAACGACGTTGCGGCGCCGCACCGCTCGTGTGCCCTCTGATACGGTGAAATCTTTGCGGTGCGGTGCCGCAACACATCGTGTGCCTCCGGTCTTAAGTGCGTGAGTGTAAAGGTTCTATTTTTAAGGTTCTGTACCCGGAGAGTGCCAACTGGACTCCATTACTAAGCCCCCGCTGTCCGTCCATCTGTCTGATGTCAGCGGGCTGTATCTCAAGAACCGTAACAGGTAGAGTGATGAAATTTTCAGAGATTGTGTAGTTCTATTACCGCTATAACAATTAACAACAAATAAATAAATTAACAACTAAGATGGCGAATTACAAAATGGCTGCCATGCAAATATTAAAGAAACACTCAGGTATAACGTATGATGTGTGACAGAATTTAAGAAATACCTAAACGTTTTCTTACTTTCTTCATTCTTTTTATAAATAATTTCTAAAAAAGATATTTTACTTTGCGCTAGTTAAAACCTAATAATATCTATTCAAGAGTCCATTGTCTTGAAGACAATTCGCTTTTAAGCTAAAGACTTTCGAAAACAACCAGCGGCAACGCTTTTAGGTTAATTGGGAAGGCCGAGGCGCCTCGCGACTCGCTTTCGACTCCAGATTTATACCTACAATAAAAACCTTTAACGCATCGTAAAACACACATTTGTTTGCTGTAGACAGCGGCATCCTTTTGTTATATTTTCTTCGTTGATATACAGAAAAATATGATAAAAGGATAAAGTAAATAAATTGACTTTCCGTCCGTCCGACCGTCCGTCTATAGTTTGGCAAAAAAATCATCATCACCATCATCATAATCAACCCATCACCGGCTCAATACTGAGTATGTTGGGAGTCTTCTCGAAATGAGAAGGGGTCCACCACACTAGCAAAGTGTAGATTGGTAGACTTCACACCACTTTTTTTTGTAAATCAGCTTATGCCCACGACTTCATCCGCTGGACTACACACATTTTAAACCCCTATTTATCCCTTTAGGGATTGAATTTTCTAAAATCCTTTCTTACCAGATGCCTACATCATAATAGCTCTGCATGCCATATTTCAACCCGATCCGTCTAGTAGTTTGAACTGTGCGTTGATAGATCAGTCAGTTAGCTAATTAGTCACCATTTACTTTCAAATATATTTAGACTAGCGACCCGCCCGGCTTCGCACGAGCAGCTTATTACGATATCTATTTTTTTTGGTAACATAATATAGCCTACGTTACCTAGGAATAATGTAGCTTTCTACTGGTGAAAGAATTTTCAAAAAAAACAGAATTCTCTACAAGCAAACTTACCTCTGTATAATATTAGTATATTAGATTGTAATAGGTATATAAATATAAGTATACTAATCCGAGAAAATTTAGGAAATTTGAAGTTTAGGAGTTACCTAAATTTTAATGACCAAGTTGTAGACATGTATATCTTTCTGTTTTTTACGTCAATGGTTGTCGTGTATAATAAGTTATGTTCATAAAATGGAAAACTCGATTTTCCCTTATGGGCTTTACGCGGAATATACTAAATTAGATGCTTCCTTTGTTTTTTATACACAAGCAGATTGCTTGCGAGTTGAGACGTGTACCTATTTATTATACAAAATCACCTACGTGAAAAGGTTGTGAGCTTTTTAAATTTAGGTACATTATATTTGATGGTAGATATTTTATTGTATTACTAGCTGAACCGCCCCGGCTTCGCTCGGGTGGAGTTTAGAAAACTGAGGGGGAGGTTGAATTAAATTTTTCTCTCCGTAAAAACCTTCCTCGTACTTCAAGGAATATTATAAAAAAGAATTAGCGAAATCGGTTCAGCGGTTCTCGAGATTTGCGATGATCAACACATTTGGCGATTCATTTTTATATTATAAGATGTATTTATGATTAGGTACATTTTATTTAAGCTGTGATAGCCTAGTGGTTAGGACGTCCGCCTTCTAATCGGAGGTCGGAGGTTCGATCCCGGGCACTCACCTCTAACTTTTCGGAGTTATGTGCGTTTTAATTAATTAAATATCACTTGCTTTAACGGTGAAGGAAAACATCGTGAGGAAACCTGCATGCCTGAGAGTTCTCCATAATGTTCTCAAAGGTGTGTGAAGTCTACCAATCCAATAGAAATAAATAAATATGAAATATGAATCGTTTCTAAACAGGTGTCAACCCTAGCAGCGATTGATTTGGTCGTTTTTACCCGTTTATTTGCACGATTTGGTCGTAACACGGTTAGCGTGTGCCACGTGGAATGTAATTACTTCCCCAAATGAAGTTAGCTCATAACTGGGTTGTATTCTATTTGTGGGATAATTATCGAAAATGAAATTCCGTACTTCGGTTACTCGTTTAATTAATTTTGTTAATGATGGTACCAAGCTTAACTTAACAAGATTAAAGCGCAGCGCACACCTACAAGGTGAAGTGACCCTAAGCGTACCTTATTTTAAACTTAAAACTTGGCATTCTTAACAAGGTCAAGCAGTACTTCACGCCGCGCCAACTGGTTACTTTGTACCAAGCTCAGGTCAGGTCGTGCATGGAGTACTGCAGTCACCTCTTCGATGGCTCCGCTAAGTACCAACTAGCGGCTCTGGATGGTGTTGATCGTCGAGCTAGGAGACTCATAGGCGAAGACTCCCCTTTACTGGCGAAACTACAAAGTCTCGATCATCGCCGCAAGGTCGCCGGCTTATCAGTGTTTTATAGGATATATTTCGGAGAGTGTGCTCAGGAACTTTTCGATCTTGTCCCCCCTTCACCATTTTACCACCGAACCGCAAGACGTCGGGCGAGTTTCCATCCTTATGTCGTCGACATCCCATCTACACGCACGAAACGTTTTGCGTCATCATTCCTCATACGTATGGCTAAGGTTTGGAATACTCTTCCGCGATATGTGTTTCCTACCAATTACAACCCGGGTATCTTTAAAACAAGAGTGAATAGGCATCTTCTAGGTAAACGCGTCCCATCTTAGGCCACATCATCACTTCCCATCAGGTGTGATTGTGGTCAAGCGTATACCTATAATGAATAAAAAAAACAAAAACAAAAAACACACTTTGACATAAGATTGAAATTGGTATGGATAAGTTATGCAATGGTGGGATGCATGCAGTATAACTAGGCTACAATCCGGTATTTGACAACTAGCCAAATCAGTAACTTTTTATCAAACGTCAAAACACGCGCTTAGTATGCGAAATTCTATGAAATGCCGGTATGTGACGGTACAATCATTTGACGTGCTTTTTTAGTTTAATTGATAATTTAAAATGGTTGTCACACATAAAACTAACAAAGGATGTGGAATTTACGTATTTTGGAAGACGCTCTATTTAACAATCACTGAGAAATAATTTATTTTTGATATAAGCATTTATACATTAGCATTAGCACAGCAACCGTTCATTAGCATCATTCAACGCGCTTTTGGACAATAATGCTCAATGGGACCCATTTAATGATGGGTCTATAATACTGGTTCGGGAGTTACTGAAGTACGCTGAGAGCATTGCATGAATATGTCATTCAATGTTCTCAGCGTACATATTCAAAATTCTTTGATCTTTTATCGTTTTGTATTTTATGTCTTTTTTCTTGTACCTTTATTTGTATTTAAATTTATTATTAATCATCTAGTTAGTGTAAGTGGCACTGCCGTTCTAATTAGATATAAAATAAATAAAAATAAAATAATAAATAAAATAAATACCGTATATAAATACCGTATAGCCGAAGCGAACGTGTATGTATAGAAGGGATAACATTTCACAAGTAAGTACCTCTGCTTGAGCGAGAGGGACTGAAGGGGCCACGCTAGTTGCATATCTGTAAGTAAACCTACATCTGTGCTTTTAACAAATTGAATAATAAGTAGATATCCATTATTTTCGAGGAAAAAAGCAGGAAACCTCCCACAAATACAGGCAAGAGATAATTTTGTAACGCCCGCGCGTCCGGCCATTTATCTCAACAGTTTATCGTCTAACTATTTATACCCTCTATAGAACCTTATCGAGCCGTGGTAGCTCAGTGGTTAACACGTCCGCCTTTTATTCCAGAGGTCGGAAGTTCGATCCCGGGCACGCACCTCTAACTTTTCGGAGTTATGTACGTTTTAAGCAGTTAAACTACACGGTGAAGGAAAACATCGCAAGGAAACCTGCATGCCTGAGGTTTCTTCATAATGTTCTCAAAGGTGTGGGAAATCTGCCAATCCGCAATTGGCCAGCGTGGAAAGCGTTTTTGACGACCTCCCTGACGCAGTGGTAGGCACTGTGGTCTTATTAATGGGAGGTCCCGGGTTCGATTTCTGGTAGAGGTTTGGAATTTTATAATTTCTAAATTTCTGGTCTTGTCTGGTGGGGGCTTCGGCCGTGGCTAGTCACCACCCTACCAAAGCCGTGCCGCCAAGCGATTTAGCGTTTCGGTACGATGCCCTGTAGAAACCAAAGGGGCATGGGTTTAATAAAAACTGCCATACCCCTTCCAGGTTAGCCCGCTTCCATTTTAGACTGCATCATCACTTACCACCAGGTGAGATTGCAGTCAATGGCGAACTTGTATCTGAATAAAAAAAAGACTATGGTCTAAAGCTAAGCCCTTCTCACTTTAAGAGGACACACATAAATAAATAAATAATCTATATCTATAGGTATATATTTGCAAGAACGTTGGTACAAAAAAGATGATAGTATACAGTATAAAGAGCCCTTAACATTCGACTAAATTAATAGGGTGCAAATATTTTAAGAGATATAGATTAAAAATTAAGTTATTAAACATTATCAAATGCCATGTTCAGTAGTGGGCTGGTGATCGGTTGACCATGATGATGACGATGATATCTGAGAAAAAAGCAGGAAAAGTCCCACAAATACAGGCCAGAGATAATTTTATAACGGCCGCGCGTCCGGCAATTTATCTCAACGGTTTATCTATCGCCCAACTATTTATACCCTCTATAGAACCTTATTTACAGTATCCAATATAAGAGCGCAGGAAGTTTTTCGGTCTGTCCGTGCGTCCGACAGCTGAATTGCTGAATTGCGAAACTTAATGCATAAATAAAAGGCAACAATACAACCTTTGTAACAATGGATCTCGCCACCCGCTGGATTAAAGCCTCCATTCCAGTGATGTAATTTCGGCGTTACAGAAACTTTCTTTCGACACAAAGATCAACCATATAACAACTTTTGATGAACTTTGCGTTTCAATACAATACAATTTTAGCGCTTCTATGAGTTTGTCTTATTTATTGAGCCATGATAGCTTAGTGGTAAAGACATCCGTCTCCTATTCCAGAGATCGGAGTTTCAATTTTTTTTTTTTTTGATTAAAAGAATATTAGCCATGTTAATTGACTAATATTCCCCTTTCCTCTCCAACTAAGCGTCAAGCTTGTGCTAGGAGTAGGTACGGCAATAGTGCAACGGACGGGGTTTGAACCGTCGACCTTTCGGTTTTCAGTCCACTCCTCTACCCGTTGAGCTATTGAGGCTTTCTATTAATTAATTAAATATTACTTACTTGCTTTAGCGGTGAAAGAAAATATCGTGATGAACTTGCATCCTTGAGAGTTCTCCATAACGTTCTCAAAGGTGTGTGACGTTTGCCGACCCGAATTAGGCCAGCGTGGCAGACTATGGCCTACAATTTTTCTCATTCTGTGAGGAGACCCGTACTCGATGTTGGCCCGCAATGGGTCAAAGTCAAATAATTTATTCAAAGGAGGTAATTAATTATGTTAGGGTTGATCATGATGATGATAACGCGAAGGAAGTCGCGGGCAACTGCTAGTGCTTACATAAAAGGACTTTGTAACAATGGATCTCGGCACCCAGGTGTTTTAAACCCTCCATTCCAGTGATGTAATTTCGGCGTTACAGAAACTTTCTTTCGACACAAAGATCAGGCATGTACTCGTACCAACTTTTGATGAACTTTGCGTTTCAATACAATACAATTTAGGGCTTCTATGAGTTTTTCTCATATAAGGCTTGGAAAACAAAACACGGAGAGAATCCAAAGAAAACCAGTCAAGTGCGAGTCGAACTCGTAAACGTAGGGTTCCGTACCATTGTCCCATACTATTATTTTATTAATCTGAGCTACCTGTACTCAAAGTCTAATAAATAATTCAAAGCACTCCAGTCTATCGCAAATTTCAAAATATAACACGGTGTCAGAAGTGGGATCCACAAGTAAGACACTCCTACAGAGTAAAAATAAGCAAAGAGACTGTATTCACGAACAAAGATAGTATAATTTATGTAGTATTCGTTTCGCTGGAGCAATAACTTAAAGCGCCGTGAAGCGTCTGCAGGGAGGATCGTCAAATGCTGCCTACTTGCTGTTGACGTGTGTCTGCATGTGAGTGGAAGAACGAGAGAGTAACCCTTCTGGGGGAGAAGCTATATGCAATGTTCCCTTCTGCGAAAGTACCGGACCACAGGGTCGAGACATTTTCTTTTATTTTCAAATAGAAAAAAGGATAACAAAGTCTAGAGGAGAAACCATGTTAAGAGCATGTTTTATAGCCAACTAAACAACTTCCTTTGATCAGTAAATTTTGCAATAAACGCTGTGAAGTGAAGTGTTAAAATATTAATCATTTTCTGTGTTGGAACTTGCATCACAGTGTGATGAATTTTATTTTTGGAATGTTGGACTGCATTTTCTACCTTGTTTGAATTGTAGAACTTTTTGTATCAACTGAAGTTTAGATTAAAATAAAGCTCTTGTTTGTTACCAAAATATCTGATACGACCCAGTTTAATCTCGGGTAAATATATTTAAACTGGTACAGGCACACTGTATATGAAACTGTAAATGAATAAAATGATTTTAGTACATTTTGAGACGCTGACAAGCCAGCTCATAGCGAGCTTTATTGTATGCAGTGATTATTATTTATTACATGAGAACTCGTCTACTCTTACACGTGTAGCTTGGTAGTTGAAACCCTCCCGAGGGTTGAAGGCAATATGCGGGGAATAAAAGCGGTACATTTGTTTTGGAAATTATTTGGTAAAGCTACATGACGGGTGAATTAAATTTCACTTAGGAGGCTACGTTAGGTAAAACGTGTAGAATTTAATTTTATGCAGGATGCCGCTCTATATACATGCTACGTTTAATTTAATTTAATTTAATTTAAAATAACTTTATTGTTAATAGATTTACAGAGAGTAAGAATACAGGATACACTTAAAAAACAAAGGGCGACCTGACCTTATCACTAAAGTGATCTCTTCCAGGCAACCCATACTTAAGAACTTATAGAACTGTAAGACGGGGAGTCGCAATGTAGCTATAAATATAATATATATATATATATATATATAAATATAATTAATTAATTAATTGTATATATTTATATATATTAATTAATAAATTTTATGCAATTTGGGATAAAGAATAGGCTTATATAAAAGACCAGGAATAAACGTTGGAATATTTTTTGAGACATTTTGAGTTGACCGCGTGGTATTAGGTTTTTAAAATCCCAAGAAAACCCTCTCCATTTTCGGTCCATTCGTTTAACTGATTTTGACGAAGTTTGTCACATCTTTACATACCGGGGATAAGATAAGTTATTTCTAATTCCGGAAGAGTAACCGTTAAAACAAGTGATATTTAATTGTTTAAAACGCACAAAACTCCGAAAAGTTAGGGGTGCCCGGGATTTAACCCCCTACCTCCCGAATAAGAGGCGGACGTGTTAATACTAAGCTATTACGGCTCTTAATATATGGAATACTAGTTGATGCCTGCGACTTCACCCGCATGGACTTAGGTTTTTAAAAATCTCGTAGGAACTCTTTGATTTTCTGGGATAAAAAATAGCCTAGGGTATAAGCTCACTGCATTCTGAATTTCAGCCGAATCCGTTCAGTGGTTTTTGCGCGAAAAAGTGACAAACATACAAACTGTCGCCTTTATAATATCAGTGTGATACTAAATAGTAATAGCAATGTTCTCAAAGGTGTGTGAAGTTTACCAATCCGCACATGGCCAGCGTGGTAAACTATGGCCAAAACCCTTTTCACTCTGAGAGGAGACCCGTGCTCTGTAGTGAGCCGGCAATGGGTTGATCATGATCATGATGATGATGAAATAGTAATACTAGGTAGGATCTTATAATTCAAAACCTTTGAAAGCCTGAAACTATTATCCAATTAGCTCACAGTAGCGACCTCGCAAAGCCGTCCAACAATTGGGGGCCATTCATTATGCTCCGGCCACCATTCACAGCGCAAACAATACACTGACAGTACATGAACTCGTACCTACACAGATGGAATATAGCTACTTGGTAGCAGAACTACAAGATTGTCAAGAAGTCGAAATAGGGTCTTGGACGGTAGTAATAAAATGACGTGATTTTTTATAGCGGTAGTTTATGGGGCTAGAATTCATTTTTAAAGAGAATAATTTAAAAAGTCATGGTTTTTATTTATTTTTTAACATGAACGTCACGCTCTGTACGGAAGGTGAATAATGCCGTCACAATCCGTAAACGACATTTTTTTTCAATTTTGTAACATAATAATAAGTGCGAGTCAGGCTCGCGCGCCGAGGGTTCCGTATTATAGTCGTATTTTTTTCGACATTTTGCACGATAATTCAAAAACTTAATACTACTTTCATTATGCCCCGGACACCATTCACGGCGCAAACAATACACTGACAGTACACGTACTCGTACCTACACAGATGGAATATAGCTACTTGGTAGCAGAACTACAAGATTGTCAAGAAGTCGAAATAGGGTCTTGGACGGTAGTAATAAAATGACGTGAGTTTTTTGTATAGCGGTAGTTTATGGGGCTAGAATAATTTTTTGAAGAGAATAATCTAAAAAATCATGATTTTCATTCATTTTTAAAATAATTATTGTTTCCGTTTTTTCTTGCACTAGGTATATGTGATGGATTAATGGAACGTAAAATATACATTTTCTTTGACGACCTCCCTGGCGCAGTGGTGAGCGCTGTGGTCTTAATAGTGGGAGGTCCCGGGTTCGATTCCTGGCAGGGGTTTGGAATTTTATAATTTCTAAATTTCTGGTCTGGTCTGGTGGGAGGCTTCGGCCGTGGCTAGTTACCACCCTACCGGCAAAGCCGTGCCGCCAAGCGATTTAGCGTTCCGGTACGATGCCGTGTAGGAACCAAAGGGGTATGGGTATAATAAAAACTGCCATACCCCTCCCAGGTTAGCCCGCTATCATCTTAGACTGCATCATCACTTACCACCAGGTGAGATTGCAGTCAAGGGCTAACTTGGATCTGAATAAATTAAAAAAAAGAGTCCTTAGACATCACGTTAACGCAGAACAGTTTTTAAAAACCTGTCATATACCCTATTCATGACTGAGCCAGAAATGAGTTACTTACAGTGCTACAAGGCTGTCTTGACACTTAAATGGCATTGACAGGGGGGCGCTGTTGGAGA
This sequence comes from Maniola hyperantus, assembly GCF_902806685.2. Lineage (NCBI taxonomy): Eukaryota > Metazoa > Arthropoda > Insecta > Lepidoptera > Nymphalidae > Maniola > Maniola hyperantus. The sequence goes on along the minus strand of NC_048546.1, from coordinate 2,091,938 downwards.
ACAAAGTCTTAGAATATTCAAACAAGAACAAAAGAGGACACTTGACGGCAACGTTAGTTCCGATTTTCGCCACGCGCCAAGATAGCCTTGTCGCACTGTATATTGTTCCGTCTCCAGTCTATTATCCTTGATTGGAGAATCCTTAGCGAAGACAGTAAACAATCGGCCAGAGCCAATCCATTATCCCTCAGAGCAAGTCCCAAACAAAAGATGGAATTTGGCCAGTTGATACGAGAATTACGGTCGTCATCAAGTCAATGTAGGTTGATTGTCATCAAGTAATTATGGCTATTGTCCGAGGTTGATGTCTTATCTTAGCGGATCAAGATGAGGTCGGCTGATTGCGATTGTGTTTGATTTCTCGTAACATTGAATACCTACTTAGATTATACCTATAAGCTATCTTGCCTTTGGTAGAGAACATGTCAAGTGTTAAATAGTTCTAATTCCACACAGAACACTTTGCAGTTATACATTTTCCTTTGGTGTAGCCTATCGCAATGAAAATCGGAGAGCAAAATAATTTCGATGTTCATAACGGAGCAACAGATCGACGTAATATTTTGCATGGATGTAGACCTGGAGAGTGACGTAGGCTACTTTTTAGGGTTCCGTACCTCAAAAGGAAAAACTGTCTGTCAAGAAACCTACAGGGTACTTCCCTACAGCTGACATTTGGGGAAAAATCTGAAAACCGTGAATTTAGGGTTAGATCACACAAAACAAATTTAATTGTGGTCATGAACTAATAATTAGTATTTTCAACTTTCGAAGTGAGTGACTATATCAAGTGGGGTATCATAATATGAAAGGTCTTCACCTGACCATTCTAAAACAGATTTTTATTTATTTTTATGCATCATAGTTTTTGAATTATCGTGAAAAATGTCGAAAAAATACGACCGTAGTACGGAACCCTCATTGCACGAGCCTGACTCGCACTTGGCCGGTTTTTATCCCGGTAAATCAAAGAATTCCCGCGGGATTTAAAAAAACTAAATCCACGCGGACGAAGTCGCGGGCATCAGCTAGTCACTAATAATTACACGAAAAAGATTTTCAGAGGCTGCCACTAGGAGTTTTTCTTCTTAGTTAAATGTCTAGTAAACCATAGTAGGTTATGCTTCCACTTGCAAAGATTTTTTAACGCCTACCCTTATTATAACAGACGAATTTGTGTTATCAAAAGCCCTATCACAGTGCTATCAAGAGTAAAGTAATGTCACTTACCGCTCTCAGACACGGATGAGGGCGACCGCTCGGCCGTGGACACGCCGGAGGAGGATTCTAGAGAGGAGAGGGAGTCCGCCCTCGTCGCGTGCGCGTGAGGCATCGAACTCTCGGAGAGGGACCGCGAGTCTCGACTCGCCCTCAGCTGCGCCAGCCGCCGTCGGAGGTACCGCTGTTCCCGCGCTAGCTGCTCTTTGTGACTCGAATGCCTCTTTTCCCGTTCCTCCAGGCTCTGGAACAACGTGATAGATGGATAAGAAAACAAAAAAAACAAGAGTATATAAGAGGAATATCAAATGATTGATAAAAAAAATAAAAATCTTTTTTATTCGAATAAACTTTTACAAGTACTTTCGAATAGTCGGATGCATCTACCACTGGTTCGGAATACCTTTCCTACCGAGAAGAACCAGCAAGAAACTCGGCGGTTGCTCTTTTCAAATATGATACTCAAAGTTGAGGGAACGATGACGGAAGAAAGTAAAAAAAATCATTGTGATCGAAACAATTCACACCTAAATAGATGTAAGTATGTAAACAAGCTGCTTGACATTGGCGAAGTACATTGTGCTGTGTGGCACTATAAAAAGCCACCAAACAAGAAAAGAAGAAGAAATATTCAAATAAACATCGAATCGAACACCTTTCGAAATCTTTCTTGTTTGACGAAAGTGCAAAAATCTATTCTTCTCAAATACCTACTATTAGAATGAAAACCACTTTTATATACTTTAGAAGGCTTTTATTCATTGTTCACAGAGTAATTCTTAGTTATAAGAGCACGAAAGCAAACACTTCTTTCTACGCGCCATTTTCGAGTGACGTTTCCCATAGATTCGCTACTCCGCAGAGCACACCACAGATAATACAATCACCTAGTTTTTATCCGTCTAACACTACTCTATGACGATATAGTCGCGAGTAAAAACATGTACCATAATATTATAAATCTTTATGTCGGAACTATGTAATAAGTAGTAATCATATTCGACTACCTTTCTGACGTAGCTTTGGTAATATTTCGTACAAATTTTCGTACTTGAAAGCTTCCTTTCCTTTAACGTAATAGAATTCTTTTAAGAAAATGAACTTATATACATTTTTACGTTTATTTAATACATAAACAAAACATGAAAGAGATCGGCCGAGACAGCGGGAGGCAGATTATAAATTGTAATACAGTACTAGGGCTTGAGCTCCAGAACTCCGGTTTTGCTATAACTCCGGAGTTTCGAAAGGTTGCAGGTTCATTTGTAAAAGCGGAGTACAAAAGTCCTATATAAATTGAGATTTAAAAAAAACCGGAGTTGTCGTGAACATAACCGGAGTTTCCATTTTCAAATCTTAATGAAAAAGTCGAGTTTTTTCATCGGTATGCAGTATACAGTACAGAGTGTTCATAAATTGTACATATGAATTAGAATAAAAGTTATACAACTCAATCGACGGAAAACTTAATTAACCCAATATAAAAGTAAAATCTCACTAATTAATTTTACCAGATCGTTAAAGAAAGTTTTCCTTTCGTTTTTCTAACTGATTTGTTTTATTTCATGCTTAACAGACTTGAACATTTATTTAAGCGCAAAAAATATTAAAAACAAACGAAATACAGTACGAGGCAGAAAATAATCTACATCGACTTTTAGAAAGAGAATTAGGTTAGAAAGAGATTTAGGTTTCGTAGAGCATTGTCTCTTTCGTTGAGACCGACAAAACGTCACATAGGCATGAGTGACAGAGAAAACTCTCTAGAAAGCCGAAATCTCATTCTAAAGGTCGATGTACAATATATCTTGCCGGCTACTGTATTTAATCATTAAATTTTTTCAATGAAGCTTTGAAACTCCGGAACTCCGGACTTATAACGCTGAATATCGAAACCCATCTCTGGAGCTGAAAAATAGCGATTTTCAAGCCCTATACAGTAGCTATTTTGGCATACCTTTTATATTAACGTCTATGTTTATATCGCTCGGTAAGTGTACTTAAAAATATATTGGAGGCATATTTTCTTTTCGGAGGAACGATGATATTTTGCTGGCATTAATAATATGAAATGAAAATGAAATGAAATGAAAATTTATTTATCACAACAATGTCGGTTTACAGTTTAGTGTCGGGAACCCTGAAGTAAGTTTGATAAACCTGTGTCTCAGGGTCCCCGCTCCTCCTCCTCAGTCTCAAACATAATAGTTGTGTTAACAAAAACTATAAATACTTAAGTCTAAACAATTAGCATGCAGTGTGTCGTGCGTGTATGTGTATGTGTTTGTGTGTGTGTGTGTGTGTGTGTGTGTGTGTGTGTGTGTGTGTGTTTGAGTGTGTGTGAGTGTGTGTTCTGTGTGTTTCCTTATGTTGTTGATTTGATATAGCTTTAATAATTTATTTAAATTTAAATTTGAAATTTTAGTAGATTTTCCGTATCAATATAGTTTAGATTATTTAGAAAACTAGTTACTGTTTGTTTGCATTTAAAGAGTTGCATGTCGTATATGTTTAAGGTTCTATTTAATTTGTTATATAAGTAGGTTGAAAGATTTTTATATTGTCTGCCAGCAAAGTGGGTCCTATTACTTGAAACAGTGTTGATGACTGCGTGGTTACGTCTTCTACCTTGGAGTGATCTATTATATTCAGTAGTGCGGTGAACCCGAGCTATAGTTTGTAAGATGTATAGTTGTCTAATGGTTAATAATTTGGCTGTTGTATAGAGACTATGTGTTGGGTACCGGAATGGTCTGAAATACATTACTTTTAATAGGGATCTTTGTGCTCTCTCTAGGTGAATGAGTTGGGTCTTACATGCACTACCCCAGGCAGGAATACAGTACATTAAATTTGATTGTCCCAGTGCGATATATATAGTTTTTAATAGTTCAGGTGGTACAACATGGCGTAGTTTTTTAAAGATCCATATAAGATTTCTGGTTCTCTTTATCAGACTGTCTATTTGTTTATACCAGTTTAGATGTTGATCAATTATCACTCCTAAATATTTGTACTCTGTTACTTTTTCAATGTTCGGGCAGTCACATATGACTCCTTGTTGATAATCACATGCATGGCATTTTATAGTGAAATTGTCAGACGGTTGAGCTGGTTTTCTAATCGAAAAGGTCATAAATTTGGTTTTCGATACATTTAGTGTCAACACATTGTTGTTTAGCCAATTTACAACATCGTTTAGACCGTTATCGTTTATTTTTGAAAGAGGATTGTTTTTTCATTATTTTTCTTTTTAGCCTTTTATAGCTGAAATAAACGAAAAACATTTATTTGTAGGTAATATTTCGCAGAATCACTAATACAGTGTTTCTGCTAGAACATCTTATTACATTGATTAACTGATAAGATGTTCTTACCGTGAAATGAAATAAAATTCTTTTATTCATAACTAGCCGATGCCCGCGACTTCGTACGCGTGGAATTAGATTTTTTAAAAATCTCGTGGGAACTCTTTGATTTTCCGGGATAAAAAGTAGCCTATGTCACTCTCCAGGTCTTTATCTATACCCATGCAAAAAATCACGTCAATCCGTTGCACAGTTGCGACGTGATTGAAGGACAAACCAACAAACCAACAAACAAACACTTTCGCATTTATATAAGGGTACGGATTTCAAAATGGCTGAGTGTACCTATCCGTGAAAAGCAAAAGAACTTTTAGATTTAAAACAACTTTGAGTTAGCCATCTTTTATTTGAAAATGCATACCATTTCTATAACCTTGATATAGGTACCGTTTAAAGTAGTAATGTTTCAATATTGTTTTGATATTTTCATATAAGTCTTGTATGAAAAAAATTTTTACAAAAAAAATAAAAACTGACTTCGTTACACAAACACTAAAAATTGAAAAATAATTTAATTTATTACCGAATATATTATGTATACAAGAGTTAATATAGTTCCATAATAATACTTTTTGGTGCCGGTGCCAATTAGCTTTAGCTGGGCGAATCGTCTAGACTTCATATTTTTATGGGACTCCACATTGGCACCGACCCCAAAAAATATTATTATGGAACTATATTAACTCTTGTATACATAATATATTCGGTAATAAATTAAATTATTTTTCAATTTTTAGTGTTTGTGCAACGAAGTCGGTTTTTATTTTTTTTGTAAAAAAATTTATTTCACAATTTTTAGTGGCCCCATGGAATTATGCTATGACTGGTTAAAAATCTACTGTTTACGAAGCTATTACACTGATCGCGAGCAATTTACTCTTATCCGTTGAGGAGTTCCAGTATCTGTCTTCGAAGATGTTCATCAGATCTTCACCAAATTGAAATGGGACCAACTTTGAAGTGTACCCTTTCAAACAAAAAAAGAATTTTCAAAATCGGTCCAGGCGTTTTCGAGTAATCGGGGAACATACATAAAAAAAAAAAAAAAATCCGACGAATTGAGAACCTCCTCCTTTTTTTGAAGTCGGTTAAATAGACATTGTGGTAATAGATATTATGGGAATGGAGATATATTATACCCTGGATTGGCACATAGGCTACTTTTTATCCCGTAAAATCAAAGATTACCTTAAAGCGGTGGTAGTAAGCAAATGCCAACTAATGAGACACCTGGGAAATTACACCCATAATATAATTTTGACGATGCCCGAACAGATTATATCAGAAGAAACTAATACCCTGGGGCCATGGAGTCTTAGTGCTAAAAAAAATTTACGAGACATTTCACCGCGATTAATAGCCTCATCTGGTGACAGAAGGGCTGGCTCATTTTTTGCGCAACGGATCAGCCTGGCTGTCCAGCGCGGAAATACAGCCAGTATTCTTCGCACCATTCCACGCGGTCATGATTTATATAGTAATTAGATAAGTCACATAGATATCTACAAAATATTATTTATCTAGTTATGTTAATAGTCAGTATTGTCAATAAATAGATGTATAATAAATAAATAAATATAGAAACTAAAGGAAGTTTTTATTAGGCACTCCTTCAAACGGTTGTTTTGCGGCTTTGCGATTGATTGTTCTATTGTACCACCATTGATTTAGAAGGAATATAGTGGTACCTGTATGGCCTCAGTAGATGTATGAACCATGTATGTAATAGTAGAGAGAGATTGGTCAATACAGATGCGCCTGTTGTTTGTTATGACTGGGAACCCTCGCTGGATTGAAATTGCAGTTACAATTAGGCTACCTAAAGTGGAATGTTCATAAACATCATAACATACTTGGCGTAGGCAACCGCTAAGAAAGGATTTTTGAAAATTCAAGCCTTGGGTTTGAAATTTGTGTAGTCCACGCGGACGAAGTCGCGAGCATAAGCTAGTTAGATAATAATAATTAATGAATAAATAATTGACCTGAAATTGAGCTCAACTTAAATGAAAACCACCATTAATAAATTCTCGCTTCAGTAATATTAAAGCGGCCCTTACAAACTTTAATGAACATTTCCGGTTTCGATTTGAGCGCAGTCATAAAGGCGGCTTTAATAACCGGATTGATTATGTGCTGGATTCCATTTTCATGTTTAATTACACGTTCGGTTTCAAATACCGTGTTAAGTTATGTAACGGTGCAGTTTTTTTGCTAATATTTTATAGAATAGAATAGAATGTTTTTTTATTCATGTTAACTTTTTACAAGTGCTTATGAATAGTCAGGTAGTTTTAATTTACCACTGGTTCGGTTTACGTCTGCTCACTCATTATGATTTTTATTGGATACTAGCTTATTCCCGCGACTTCTCCCGCGTGGACTACACAAATTTCTAGCCCCTGTTTTAACCCATTAGGTTGAATTTTCAAAAATCCTTTCTTAGCGGATGTTTACGTCATAATAGCTATCTGCATGCCAAATTTCAGCCAGATCCATCAAGCAGTTTGAGCTGTGAGATCAGTCAGTCAGTCAGCTTTTCCTTTAATATATATTTGTATTAAAGTTTGACGGTAACCGTAACGGAACTTTAATTGCATATCATGCAACTGAACCTAAATGAAAAAATGCAGTTAAAAGTTAACTTGAAAGACTAGAGATGATGTACTATGGCTGCATGTCTTGCTATTGCTCCAAAGCCTAACTCAACGGGTGTAGGGTGCTATAAAATTATGGATCTCCCATCACATGTCACGGTGGCTGGTCGCATGGAAAAAATTGTATTTTAACCGCTTCCCGGCGTGTCTGGATCGCTGATCGGACATTCTACTCTGAGAGTATGTAGCTCATTTTGAGGAGGCGTTTGAATAAAAGCTACTAAAATTTTTAAAGTTTATGTGAAAGTGAAATTCCCAATATTTAAAGATTAATTTTGGCTGGCTTGGTTTTGACCTTCTAACCAAACCTCGTTCTAACATATTTGTGTTTCAACTTTTTCATTATTCCTAAGAAAACTGATATTGACCCATCTAGGTCTCATCTTAAAAACAACTCAAAAACTTCCAGCTTTATCACTAAATGACGTCCATGACTTTGTTCGCGTGGATTTAGATTTTTTTAATCCCGTTGAAAGTCTTTAATTTTTCAGAATAAATAAAAGAATCACGTCGATCCGGCACTCGCATCTCACTGACGCATTTATAATATAGTCCAGCGAGGCAATTGCAACTACCGGGAAAATGCAACCAATCTAATTATCTTCATAACTAACATAATATGTAAGGCTAGCGGATGCCCGCGACTACATACGCGTGGATTTAGGTATTAAAAATCCCGTGGGAACTCTTTGATTTTCCGGGATAAAAAGCCTATGTCACTCTCCTGGCCTTAAACTACAAGCAAAAAAATCACGTGAATCCGTTACTCCGTTGCGACGTGATTGAATGACAAACCAATAAAACAAACACACTTTCGCATTTATACTTAATAGGGGTAGTGATAATTAAATTGGTTTCATTTCTCCGGTAGTTGCATTTGCCTCACTGTAGTAAAATGTTTGTTAAAAGTTCCACGGGCTCTCAAGTTACTGGCGCGTCGATGTTTTTCACATTTTTGCATATAGATGCATCAGCGAACATCGAATTTTCATCCGAGCACGATGTTAAATAAAATGCTACTCGGCGTTTATTAAGTTGAGTCCACCCTGTATAACATGGGCGAACATATTTTCATGGTTTTTAAACATTAATTTTTGCACGTTGAGCGATTTTAAACATGTTACTCTGTAAAACATGTTTAGGACACAAAAGCTATAAGCCTGCGGTGGTTTTAGTATATGCAAGTAAAAAGTTGTAAATTAGTTTTCTTTAAAAATCTTGAAACATAATATTAAAGAGAAAGGGTTGACAACCAGCGGTGCTTTTAAGTTACCTGAAAGTTAAAAGTGACAAACTGGGTTCTTTATAAGTTAACCTTTAGACCCAATAGCATTACCCAGCTTACTTTACTTGAGTGAAAAGAGTGTACACAAAACTTAGAATGGTTTGCTCAAAAATAGTATCGCAAAAAGTTAACCGTATAATCGAACCATGAACAAATCCACACTCAAAGTACTGAACCGCTAACGAAGACCAACTAAACCAATATTAGGTACCCTCAAAAAGACTCAATTCCGAACAATCCCAACGCAGATTGAGAAACTTGAAATAACCAATTAAGCCATAACCAATCTTGTCTCAAGAATTCAGATACAATGTTTAAAATTCATCACAAATTTGCATTTTATTGTAACTTAGTTTGCGGAGTTCGCAGTCTAGGTTTTGTTTGATTTAACTTAACTTATTAGCAGACTGACACTACCACAGGATGTTGGATAGAGGCAAGTTTTCGTTACTTGCGAAAATGTCCGCTAAACTATATATTTTTTATTTTATAGACTAGCGCTTGGCTGCAATCAGACCTGGTGGCAAGTGATGATGCAGCCAAAGATTGGCTGGCCAGTTATTTATAATTAACTAGCTGATGCCCGCGACTTCGTGGGTTTAGATTTTCAAAAATCCTATGGGAGCTCTTTGATTTTCCGGGATAAAACTAGCCTTTGTCACTCTCCAGGTCTTAAACTATGCCCATGCAAAAAGTCACGTCAACCCGTTGCTCCGTTCCGACGTGATTAAAGGACAAACCAACAAACAAACACACTTTCGCATTTATAATATGAGTAGTGAATTCCTTGACTGTTAAGCTATCAGATATTGAGGCGCCTTCTATTGATCAAAAATAAAATACTTTATTTTCACGGAAGTAAGATATTTTATATACGACCCACATCCGACAGAGATAACCTGAAAAATAGAACTACTCCGAAAATGGAGATAAAAGATATTGGATGAATAATTTTTTGTACAACCACAGCTTATCCTAGTAAATCGTAATGGGCGAATCAATTCGTTCCCGTTTTATACATCAGTTATCTCCGAAATATTATAAGTAGGGTTGCCATTGTTTTTTATCCAACTGTGGTGAAGCCCAAAATGAGGGTTATGTGTTTGACCTGTATGTATGTAAGTGTGTCCGATCGTAACTACTCGAATGGCGCAACCAACTTTAATACATGATATGTCATTAAGTTTTTCTTGATGGCAAGATTGTTACTGGATTCATAAAATTCTTATAAAATCAAAATGGGGGATTTTATGTGCTTTAAAAATGCAGTGCAAACCGCAGCTGAGGGTTTTTTCGAAAACTTTTAAATTATTTGTTCTTATATTATAAAGAGATAAAATTTGTTACTTTGTGAATTTATGGGTAGGCCTAGGGGGTAATCTTCCCCCTAGGCCCTAGGGGGTAAAACCAGTGATATATCGTAGGCGACGAAATGGGTGAAAAACATTTTATTTTTAAAGACACCTCTTTATTTAAAAAATAAAACTGTAAATGATGACGTCACCATCCACCAATAATAAACCATTTGAATGCCATAAATAGGGGATACGTTGCTAAGAGCATATTATTGTTATCGATTTTGAAAACCCTGATAAAAACGTGTTTTTCTTATCACCCAACCCTGATTCACAGACAGTGATTCTCTCTCTCATTTTTATATGATATATATACGTAAATATCCGCTACCATTAGATGATAAATGTGGCACATTATTTTTTCAGGGCTGCCACGAAATAATTTTCCGAGTGGCACAAAATAGAGACAGAGGACGATCGGCCGTGGCGGTGAGGCCTGGCAGATTTATGGGGGGATATTTTATCCTCGGACCTCCCTTGCCCCCTGGATCCCCGGCGATATCGGGGATATATGCACCCCCAGCCCCTTACCTCGACTCACCCTCTGGCGATGTAGGCAGACCATTGCATTACTTTTTGCACTTGATGCGCTATCGATTTGTGGTGTTACTTTACGCTTATTTTGGCATATTTTAATCCTGGCGGAAGGGTTCAGAGACGGAAGTAGGTATGCTGTCGTATAGTTTTGTCCTGATGATGATGAATTATGATTCTAGGTCTACGGGAAGTAACCTGAACGCGTTTAAAACAAAAGCGATTTGGCCAGTGCTGACCTTCTACAGATAGGTTTTTCATGGGTATGATGATTTCATTGTCAATAACGCTTAATAGGTATAAGATTTTACGTCTCACCAACGTTGCTTCGTTTTCGAGAGTCGAAACACAATAACGTCAAAGTAAAATGGACCTAAAGAGCCTTGAATTGAAGTCAAAAATTCAATGCTACTGATTTTAATTTCGCAACGTTTCCGCTTGGAGCGCTGGCCGTAGATGTGTAGACAAACTTGAGCTTTAAAACAGGGCAGTTAAGATCCAGTTTACAATAACACAGAAGTGTTTCGACACTCGAATACTATCAACGTTGGTGAGACATAAAATCTCGTCCTAAGCGTACAGTTCGCGGTAACAACGTATGGACCGCGTATCATCATCATCATTATCAACCAATAGACGTCCACTGCTGGACATAGCTAGTCTCTTGTAGGGACTTCCACACGCCACGGTCTTGCGCCGCCTGGATCCAGCGGCTCCCTGCGACTCGTCTGTCGTCGTCCGTCCACCTAATGGGGAGTCTTCCAACGCTGCGTCTTCCGGTGCGAGGTCGCCATTCTAGCACCTTGGGACCCCAACGTCTATCGGTTGTACGAACTATGTGCCCTGCCCATTGCCACTTCAGCTTTGCAACCCGTTGAGCTATGTCGGTTACTCTAGTTCTCCTACGGATCTCCTCATTTCTGATTTGATCACGTAAAGAAACTCCAAGCATAGCTCTCTCCATCGCCCGCTGAGTGACTCTGAGCTTTCTTATGAGGCCCATAGTTAGCGACCATGTCTCGGATCCATATGTCATCACTGGCAACACGCACTGTTCGAAGACTTTGGTCTTCAAGCACTGAGGAATTTTGGACAAGAAGACATCTCGAAGCTTCCTGGACCGCGTATAGTGTGCAGTTATTCAGCAAGACGCTACCTACTTGTTTACATTTTATGTCAACTAAGGAAAAATAGATTGTATCTACTTACTGACGTAGGTATATAATAAATGTATGGAACAACGGATGTTCGTTCAGCCATCAGCTCGTATGGGCGTTATTTTCCTCCACTCGTCGCTTTGGCAACGGGCGCGTCCCACGAAATTGCCTCGGCGCGAGTTATTACGTATTCTATCAAATTGACTGGCGCATTAGCGATTTATCGCGTGCTTTGTCGCTCCGAAACATTCTGAGGAGGGAGGGATGTACGCACTCCAACACCAAGTGTCCACTAGCAATAACTTGCCAGCAGAGGCGGATTAAATGTCGAGAGCGCCTAGGCAAGCACCTCATAGGCGCCCCTCCAACAGCTATATTAAAAAAATTACTAATTTCAAAAGAACGAGGAATCGTCTCATTGCAAAGCTGGTTGTTGGTGATTATACTACTTATGTGAACGAGTATAGAACACACGTCATGACTGTGCTGTATTAAAGAGGAGGCAGTTTCAGTCACTCCAAGATAATAATAGGTACTTAGTAGGGATAATTAGGTAGGCCAGGTAATGGAACTCTTCATGATATCGCGCGCCCGTTCATAACCTCGCGCCCCTAGGGACGTGCCTAGTTTGCCTTAGGGATAATCTGCCTCTGCTTGCCAGAGTAACTTGCGGGGAGTTGCAGGAGTCCGTCCTTCCAGCTCCGAACCCCCAAAACCTTCATTCTGTTCTCCACTCCGTCAATCCATCGAATTCTAGGTGTTCCACCGTCAATACGGTGCTCTGGTTTGCTGTCCAACAACTTTTTCGAGGCTCTTATGTGGTCCATGCGTTGCACGAATCCTGCTTATCGCATTAGAGCTTAGGTTTTCCATACCATTAAGTAAACTTCTGTGCTAAATTTCAGCCTCCTAGATCCAAGCATTTGGGCTAGGTTTTGATGACGTGAGTCAGGGCTTTTTTATAATCCATACTAATATTATAAATGAGAAAATGTGTCTGTCTGATTGTCTGTCTGCTAGAATTTCACGGCCCAACAGATTTTGATGAAATTTGGTACAGAGTTAGCTTACATCCCGGGAAGGACATAGGCAACTTTTTGCCCCAGAAAATTAAAAGATTCCGTAGGTTTTTTTAAAACCAAAATCAACGCGGACGAAATCGCCGGCATCATCTAGTATTACATTAAGTAGTAGATGATGCCCGTGATTTCGTGCGCGTGGATTTAGATTTTTAAAAATCCCGTGGGAACTCTTTGATTTTCCAGGATAAAAAGTAGCCTAAGTCCTTCCCCGATATGCAAGCTATTTCTGTATCAAATTTTGTCAAAATCGGTTGAACGGATGGGCCGTAAAAGGCTAGCAGACAGACAGGCCCACAGACAGACACACTTTCGCATTTATAATATAGATAGTTCAACTCAGTTGTGCGCGCGGCCCTATGTGTGCGTGGCCTTGTAAATATACAACTTTCATTCGTGTGGCAGTGACGCGGCAGTCGTCGTCCGAGCAAGACGTGTTCTTATCGCTTTTTCTTACGGGTACAGTCGTTTACGAAAATGTCTAGGTCTTCACGGAGAAAATGTCCAAAAACCAAAAACTACAATTTTCCTACCTAAAAAAATTACTCAGATACCGTCAAGAAAATCGGTGTATAGTATGTTATACAGATGAGAGCTACATCTTAACTAATCATGTGCAAAACAAAGGATGGGGTAATAAAGATGGACCACCTTTAAAGAGCAATCTCTCTTCGAAAGGACAAAGAATTATCATTGTGCATTGTCGACTTGTACAAAAGAAAGAAGAAGAATATTATAGACATTTTGACATGGAGTCAGAAATCCTATTTAACCTTGGTGAGAGCAGCGAATCCGAAAATTCATCATTTGATTTTTCAAGTAGCGATTCAGAATAATGTTCAATAAATAAACATTAAATTACGAAATAACTGTTTTTTTTTAAAAACCCGTGTATAACCCGTAAATAACTATATTTGTATTTGTACCCGACTGTACCTCTTGTCACGCACACAAAGTCACTGTATATGTACAAGGTGTACACACACATAGGGCCGCGCGCACAACTGAGTTGAACTATCTGTATTAAAGTATGAAAAGTATGAATCTATAGATATTTTATCATTATCCAGACTGTAAGTAGGTACTTGTGTTTTAGTCCAATTTTTCCTTCTTGAACGAAAAAATCTTGGAGTGAGCAAATTTATTCCTTTTATGAGTAATTCATCTCTTTGTTCATAAAGTTATTTTGATATATTCATAGCAATAATCCGGTTTATTACGGCGTCAGTAAGCTCCGATGTATAAAGACAATATTTTGCAATCTGTACTGGGAAAACACGTAAGAGCTGATATACACATAGTCGAGTCGGCACATTCGATTCGGCCATTATGATTGAACAACATCACAGACGGTATGTAACTAATCCAACATCTGACCATCAAAAAGCGTTATTAATTACCTATTTTGAATAAATCATTTGACTTTGACTTTGACTTTAACTAAATTCTAGTGCTCGAGGGTCATTTGGTTAGCTCGATCCGTTTGGCTTTTCGGCCTTAACACATCTTCATTGGATTCCTCGTGCTTAGTATGAAATTTTACATCTCACCAACATTGACAGTATTCGAGCATCAAATCACAATATTATTATCTTCAGGATAAAATAGACCAGAAGGTTCTTGATTAAAAGTCAAAAAAATTCAGAACCACCAATATAATATAACTTCAGAAGGTTACAACGTTTTAAGGCTTACAGCGCTTTCTGTAGATTTCTAATAAACTTGAGCTTAATACTAGGTTGTTGAGATCCATTTTAGTTTAACGTTGAAGTATTTCAACAAGTAAAACCCTACAGCTGTGCCGCTTAAAACCGAACCGAGTACGTGTATGTGCGGGCAGACCAAACGGAATTTTTGTTGAACATTTATGGATGTTAAATACGATTCAATCACCTGGCTGGGCCGAGCCGACTATGTGTATAGCAACTCTTATGTTTTTCCTCCATCACTCCAATATTGACGTGGTGATTTATTTTTGTTTTCACGCAAGCGGATTCGGCAGAATTATAAGGTTGGGGCAAGTTATAGCGCTATAAAGATCGTAATGGCCGCACGGGGTTGGATGTTTTCGAAAAAGTTGCAAGTATTTTGCCTATCACAACCAAGTGATCGAAAACAAGACATTTTTGCAGTGCCAGTGGTGTGATAATATGAAACTTCCATTGCTCGAAAGGTCGATGATTCAAACCCAAAGGAAGAATATTTATCATCATCGTGATCAACCCATCGCCGGCTCACTACTGAACACGGGTCTCTTCTCAGAGTGAGAAGGGTTTTGGCCAAAGTCTACCACGCTGGCCATGTGCGGATTGGTAGACTTCACACACCTTTGAGAACATTATGGAGAACTCTCAGGCATGCAGGTTTCCTTACGATGTTTTCCTTCACCGTAAAAGCAAGTGATATTTAATTACTTAAAACGCACATGCATAATTCCAAAAAGTTAGAGGTGCGTGCCCGGAATCCAACCTCCGACCTCCGATTAGAAGGTCTAAGTTT
Organism: Maniola hyperantus; assembly: GCF_902806685.2. Lineage (NCBI taxonomy): Eukaryota > Metazoa > Arthropoda > Insecta > Lepidoptera > Nymphalidae > Maniola > Maniola hyperantus. The sequence continues at coordinate 2,076,786 of NC_048546.1, read as the reverse complement.
AAAATGATTAATTTTTTTTTTTAAAGTTGATAAGTGTCGGTGCAATAGTTACTCATTAATCATCGCCTTTCATTATAAAGAATTCACTAGAAATGAACCGACTAATAACCCTTATCAAAATGAATAGAACAAAGCAAAATAGCATAGAAGAGGTAGAGGTAGAGAGTGAAGTGTATTGGATTGAAATAAAGTGAAGTGGAATAGAGTACCTAAAGTAGAATAGAATAGAAACGCTTTTTATTGAAATAGTATGCTACAAAGACGTGCTTCCGAAACCTCAAGCGAATCTATATATATAAAAGGAAAAGGTGACTGACTGACTGACTGACTGAATGACTGACTGACTGACTGACTGATCTATCAACGCACAGCTCAAACTACTGGACGGATCGGGCTGAAATTTGGCATGCAGATAGCTATTATGACGTAGGCATCCGCTAAGAAAGGATTTTTGAAAATTCAACCCCTAAGGGGGTGAACTAGGAGTTTGAAATTTGTGTAGTCCACGCGGACGAAGTCGCAAACATAGTCTACCACTAAACTTGAATGAATTAAGGAATGACTTATTTATAAAATGCAGACACAATTTATTGATGTTAGCAGTTAGTCGGATGTTGTTCGCTTGTTCGAAATGCCTTTCATATCGGGAGGAACCAGCAACCAATTCTGAAAATGTCGATAAATTATTGTAACTAAAGAAACTCCACACACCTCTATCGTTCGCGAGATTCCCATGAATCGTATATCCACCAAAATGGAACAGTACAATTTGCACAGGCGTCGCTTCAGATCCGATCGGCGTAAAGAGAACGGGCATGAGACGGTGATTCCTATTGGCAATCTATCCCGCTTCTCACTTGCATTGTGTCGTATAAGGGGCAAGGGTTTAATAAAGACTGATACAGGGAGTAACCAGAACGCTGGCAAAAACGAACACAAGTGATAGTACTGATGATAACTGATATGATACCACAAAAAAAAAACGCGAAAAAAACATTCTATAATTTTGTAAAAGTTAACGATATATTGCAAATAAAACATCTGACTCACGCTAGAAGTCAACGTTGTGAAAGTAGGCCACTCGGAGTCATAGCCGCGTCGCGTCGTAGGCGGGGCATTGACCCGAGTTTTGCACGCTATACATTGCGAGTTTGAAAAATTCTAAATTACTAAACAAAACGACGCAAATGGTTATTGGTATTGGATTGTGTTTAGGGAGTATGACAATAACGCTAAGTTTTTGCCAGCGTTCTCGTTACATGCTGTAATAGTCATGCATGCATGCTGTGCAGGTCGAGATGGCAATCGGGGTATGAGGCGGAGGGACGCCCCGCATGCCCGCACGTCACCCGCACTCGCCCGCACCGGGTTAGCGCAGGGGCTGTGCGGGTGAGCGAGGCATTCCCTCCTGTTCCAAGTTGACCCGCTTCCATCTTAGACTGCATCATCATGGCGAGATCGCAGTCAAGGGCTAACTTGTTATAAAATTTTAAAAAATGTAGATAAATTGTAACATAAAGAAACAAACCCCCACACACCTCTATCGTTCGCGAGATTTCCATGAATCGTATATCCACCAAAATGGAACAGTACAATTTGCACAGGCGTCGCGTCAGATCCGATCGGCATAAAGAGAACGGGCATGAGACGGTGATTCCTATTGGCAATCTATCCCGCTTGCCACTTGCATTGTGTCGTGTGAAATGTGCATGCAAATAGCCTTTGAACAGCGATATAAATGTTCCACTAGATGCGGCGCTTCATAGTAACAACATGTCCCAACGAACATGTGTCCGCACTCCTTTCAATCGTAATCCGCTTTAAACGCAGTCCTTTTTTTACGAGCATAGATACACGGGCTGTAGGTAGGTATTAAAGATACCTGTATGAATAAAAATTATTTAGAGTTATCGCAGGTTTAAGTTTTTCAAACGAACAACGTAATATAGCCTCATTATCTCAACGGTTAAAGGTGCGGACTGAAATCCGGAATGAAAGGTCGGCAGTTCGACGGAGGACAAGCTTTATATAAGTTGAAGAGGAAATGGTAATATTTGACATGACAAAAAGTGATAAAAGAGACCACGGCAAATATTCTTTCTTAAAAAAAAATATTAAAAAAACCGACTGTATGAAGTTGAGCGAGCATAATAAGAGAAACTAGAAATCAAAGCGTAAAGCTCGCCCGACTTCAACGTACATAAACGTGTAGAAACAAAAGTTATTTTTTACTTTGTAGTGGTTTTGGAAGTCGGTTTTTTATTTTATTTTATTTTAAGCTTTTTAGTGTAAAAAGTCATTACATATAAATTCACCAGCAAAATTTTCCAAATCTACGCGGCTTAGGAGTTCAGTACCTTCCAGCATCAAAAAAAACGGCCCGAATTGAGAACCACCTCCTTTTTGGAATTCGGTTAAAAAAACGTGGATTACGATTGACAGAAGTGCGAACACCGATGTTCGATGGAACATGTTGTTACTACGAAGTGCCGCATCTAGTGGTACATTTATATCGCTGCGAATAGCCTTTGAATCTTTGCGAAGCGGAGCAAAGTGTCGCAAATGATTTTTGTGAACCGAATAAGGAGATAAGCAGGCGAGCGGGAAACTGTGTGTCGTGGTTTCGGTTTACCGACTATCTATTATTGAGAGAGATGTGCCTGGGACGACATTTTGTACTTCACTATTTATAGTAAACTAGCTGATGCCCGCGACTTCGTCCGCGTGGAATTAGGTTTTAAAAATCCCGTGGGAACTCTTTGATTTTCCGGGATCAAAAGTAGCCTATGTCACTCTCCAGGTTTTCATCTATACCCATGCAAAAAATTACGTCAATCCGTTGCATCGTAAACTTTTATGGCTTTTAGCCCTTAGCCGGCCGGCTTAACTATATCGTATCCCCATCAAAATATGGTCACGGCTTTTTAGGCGTCCATCAACCGCAAATCATTCCCGGGCACCTCACGAGTCACGACTCTCATCTTTAAGTTGCATAATAAAAAAAGTTTTCGCATTAAAAAACTTACTAACGAATCTTAAAAAACAACATTTCGGAGGCTTCGCGGAAGTTTATCGTCACTCGAGATTCTATTATTCGTTGCTTGAAACTTTGACGAATGGCCACTTCACGAATAACGAGAAATAAAAAGGCAAGTGGAATAAAAATGGGAAACAAAATCTAAATATATAAAAGGAAAAGGTGACTGACTGACTGACTAATCTATCAACGCATAGCTCAAACTACTGGGCTGAAATTTGGCATGCAGATAGCTATTATTATGTCGTAGGCATCCGCTAAGAAAGGATTTTTGAAAATTCAACCCTTAAGGGGGTGAAATAGGGATTTGAAATTTGTGTAGTCCACGCGAACGAAGTCGCGAGTATAAGCTAGTCTCTACTAAAGTTATATGTATATGAAGAAGTATGTTTGTTTGGTGCTTTGACCTAAGTAGAATCACGCCGCAACGGAGCGTAACAGATTGACGTGTATTTTTATATGGATATTGGTAGTTAAAGACCCGGAGAGTGACATAGATATAGACTACTTCATATCCCGGACAAATCGGTCCCGATACCTCGAAAAAATCGGTCTACACACATTAAAAAAAATACCAAAAAAACCGGCCGAGTTGAGAACCGAGGTGGTTCTCAACTGGGCCGGTGTTTTTTGGAAGTCGGTTAAAAATCAAAGAGTTCCATGAAAATTTTAAAACACTTAAATCAACGTAGACATGTGCATCATATTATTATTCTAGTAATAACGAAAATTATTCTTGTAACGATTCGATCGTCAAGTCAATCTACCGAACCGATGGATCATAATCGTTTCTACAGAGAAAATCAACAATATATTCAGTGTTATTTTCAAAAATAATTGCTAGAGCGAGTGAAACGTGTGCGCGCAACCAGGTACCTATAGTATGCGACAGGTCAAGATGGCAAGGGGTATGAGGCGGGGGGGACGTCCCGCACACCCGCACAGCCGAACGTCACCCGCTCTATCCCGCGTTAGCGCGGGGGCTATGCGGGTGTGCGGGGCGTCCCCACCCCGATTACCATCTGGACCTGTCGCGTATTATAGGTATCAATCAATATGAAATACATATATTACCATCTCGACCTGTCGCGTATTATAGGTATCAATCAATATGAAATACATATATTACCATCTAGACCTGTCGCGTATTATAGGTATCAATCAATATGAAATACATATATTACCATCTCGACCTGTCGCGTATTATAGGTATCAATCAATATGAAATACATATATTACCATCTAGACCTGTCGCGTATTATAGGTATCAATCAATATGAAATACATATATTACCATCTCGACCTGTCGCGTATTATAGGTATCAATCAATATGAAATACATATATTACCATCTAGACCTGTCGCGTATTATAGGTATCAATCAATATGAAATACATATATTACCATCTAGACCTGTCGCGTATTATAGGTATCAATCAATATGAAATACATATATTACCATCTCGACCTGTCGCGTATTATAGGTATCAATCAATATGAAATACAAATGAAACTACACCATTCTTACCGGTACAGAATTACTTTATTGTTATTATTATTTCTTATTTACTAATATTTACGAGTGATAAGATAAACCAAACAAACGCACACTTGTTTCCACATTAACACTCAGTGTTAGAGTATCTTTATCTTCAACAATAACAATGGGTTTAATTGCGATTTCTCAGCGGCGCAGCGGTTATGGCTACAATTCACAAGTTGCACGATAACGGCAATGCGTGTAGGGTTACCATCCTTTATGACGAGTTTGAAATTTTGACAGATTTACTACTTAAATTAAAACTGTCAATACAGCCTGTCAAAACTGTCAATACTTCTCAGTTCGCTTAATACGAGATTTCATGGCTCACCAACGTTGATAGTATTCGCGTATCGAAACACTTCCGCGTTATAGTAAACTGAATCTCAAGTGCCTTGTTTTAAAGCTCAAGTTGGTCTACACATCTACAACTAGCGCTCCAAGCGGAAACGTTGCTAAATTAAAATTACTGGCATTGAATTTTTTACTTCAATTCAAGGCACTTTAGGTCCATTTTACTTTCATAGTTTCGACTCTCGAATTCTAGCAACGTTGGTGAGACGTAAAATCTTATACTAAGCGTACCTACTGATAAATGTTATTTGATTGATTGAAACATCGGCCTTTTATAAAAAGCCAACTGATAGAACGCAAAACTTTCATGCGAAAAATTGCAATTCAAAAAATTTATGCTTAGGAGCATAAATATAAAAACTATAAACTGGTTGGTCTAGGGACCAACCAGTTTGGTGGGACTAGGAGCCTGAATTTTTTTACAGGAGTTCCGTATTTATTATAGTGGTGAGCACTAAGAAATTTTCCCCTAAAAGTTGATTCACAGTGACAGCGTATCTAAGCATTTTTTTACATAACATATTAACCCCTATCTGAACTTTAAACTTTAACAAATAACAAACCTGACATTGGCTAATCTGTGTAAAGCCAGAAGAACAAAAAAAAAACCTCTATCTCCACCAAATAAAGCACAATCCACTGGGGAAAAATTGCGAATTCATTTGCGAAATATTCAAGTGGATTTATTCTGGATTGGCGTGATATGAATTTTTTTGAAATTTCGTTTCAACCAACTACCTTTGTGAATTATAGACCCTAAGAGAAAGGAGTGATGGAAAAACCCCATCGGTACACGGCTAGTGGGTGATTTTTTTAAAACTATATAGAAATCTAGATAGTCAATCGAAGAATCTTCATGGTTTTGTCATGTTGTCTGTATATCTAGCCTTTTTATTCAAGGGCTATATTAAAGCTTTAGGGATAAAAATAATACATATATTTTGTAACAGCTGCGAGAGGCACGTTCTCAGATCCAGAGATATAATTTCAAAATTGGAAAGGCACATGATTATCTCATTTAATCAGTATCTTTCATAAACTATCATAAGTTTTCTTTCATTTCCTAAATCTTTTCTTAGATATGATACTACGCAAAAAGTCAAAAGCAATACTTATATAAGACGAATAAATCAAGGAATTGTACTGCTTTACAGTGAACGTATGGCCACCCTACAGACAGGGCGATTTCCCCTGGATATTAATGACGGTATCGCCATTGTGTTGATATTAATTTACGGAGCGTAGACAATGGATAGTGTTTGTTTTATATTATTCCCCGGTGAGGAATCCAGGAATAGCCAGCTCAATACTTTTTATTCTCTCTTGATAGAACGATTTCTTCGATCTACTTTTTTTTTTATTTGTTTATTACCTTCCTGATGCCATTCAACTGATAAATAAAATTTACTTTATGACAGTTTTTTAATATAAAAACAATAAAAATCGGTATTCGGAAAATTTATAATTTCTGCTAACGAATTAATGAAATTACACTAGATAGAGACGGAGCCAGCGCGTGCCAGACCTTCGTTATTTTATAAAAGCTGAAAGTTTCTCTGCGTATTGTCCACACACCACGATCTTGCGCCGCTCGATCATAACATTTTAAGTTTTTAAAAAGCATTTGAGATTATAGCTGCAGTCGTCGTTAAGCTGATTTACGATCAAAGTATGAAGTAAAAACACACTTCGTGTTTTATGGAACATCATCAAAAAATACTTTAAGCGCATTATCATAAAAGATCACAGCATCAAATTTAGGATCAATTTCGCAACGCACTCGGTTCACAAGATCAGCGTCTGTATGTTTGCAAGCGTTGTATCTCAAAAAGTAATAAACTTATTTTTCAACACACTTGCTCATAAAGTGACTCTAATTTCACCGCAATTAGGCAGATAATGACACATATAACCAAACTGTGACTTTTTCATTGCTGTTATTCACAAGTGAGTTATAGAGTTTTTATTTTATTTTATTGGTTGAGTTGCTTTGTTCTTAAAAAAGTTTCGATACAAAAAAGATCGTGTTCAATGGCACAAAGTTATTTTTTAGTATTATTTTCTGTTATGTTAGTAAACGACGTATGATACACGTGTGTATTGATGATTACCGTCCTCGGCTATACTAAGACTACTATCATCGTAAAACAAAAAAAAAAAGTAGCTAACATCTAAATATGCATGCAATCATACACTCCCATTTACACACACACACACATGCACACACGCTCACACATACTCATAAGCACACACTCACACACGCATACACACACACATACAATCATACACACACTGTTGTAATTTTATTTTATTATTGTATATACCTACATTTATTCTAACTCTATTCTGTTAAAATAGTTTAATTATAATTTTAAGTAATCTCTTTTGGCCTTCTGTTATACCTAGATTTAAATTTAAATCATAATTATGTATTTACGCTGTTGATTACTTTCAAATAAACAAAATAAAAAAAAAAAAAAAAAAAAAAAAGACCCTCACTTAACGGCTCGGGTCTCAATGGCGCCTCATCGGGCGCCTCAATCACCAACATTACACACTTGTACCATAATGTACTATTATACTATAGCTTTCATCAATCGATGCCTTTAGAAGACAGTTATATATGCCAAGCCATCACTACAGCCAGGAGGCTTAGTATAAGGATTTACATTTTACCAATCCATACTAATATTATAAATGCGAAAGTGTCTCTGTCTGTCTGATAACCATTCACGGCCCATCCGTTCAACCAATTTTGACGAAATTTGATACGGAGAAATTGCATACCAGGGAAAGACATATGCTACTTTTTATCAAGGAAAAATCAAAGAGTTTCCACGGGAATTTAAAAAACTAAATATATGCGGATGAAATCGCGGACATCATCTAGTTAGTAATGATTCGAGCGTCGAAACACTAGCTAGCCGTTAAAGTAAAATTGATCTTTATTTTGAAGCCTTTCAGTCAGCATTTTAAACAATTTTAATCTTTGGAGTTTATATGCTCCATGTATTGCTAGGTAGAGGAAGCGAGCAAACCATCTCACAACGTCGCGCGTTCGTTGATAGAATTTCTACTGTCAAAGTAAAATGCATCTAATCAGCCTCGTTTTAAGCTCAAATTCGTCCAAACACCTACAGCCAGTACCTACTCTTAAACTCGAAGGTAAAATCAGTGGTACTGAATTTTCAACTTCAGATCAAGTCAATTTTACTCTGACGTTATTCTGTTTCGACGCTCTAATTCTATCAACGTTAGTCATAAAATCTCATACTAAGCACACCGATTAGGGTGAGCTTTACCTTTTCGCACGTCGAGCAACTTTATTTCGAAACCAACACCAAAACAAACATAAACACTTCCCCAAAACCTATTAATAGTTTAATCTTTATATCGTTTCAAGGCTCAGTAGCCGTTATACCACGTAGTGATACTAAATCGATTCGCGGCGCGTCTAACAAGTGGGTCCAAAATTTATTATCTATCCGCGACTCGTCATAAATTTTCATCGATAGTTATCGACGAACGCACCTCGTAAACTTTACGCAATAAATTCTTAGGGTTGCCAACCTAAAGAAAAGGAGAAAAGTTTAAAGAATGCCAATCTGACCTGAAGAAAAGCCATCTCCAAGAAAGGGTGTGCTAACTTAGTAACTTGTTAAGTACCTAAAAGGGAAGTTAAGGTTTATGAAAATCCCATAGTTCGAATCACCCCTTAAAACCGATAGTTTTATAGACTTACTAGCTGATGCCCGCGACTTCGATATAGGTTTTGAAAATTCCATGGGAACTCTTTAATTTCCCGGGATAAGAAGTAGCTGTCACTCTGCAGGTCTTGAACTATAGGCATGCAAAAATCACGTCGATCTGCTGTGACGTGATTGAAGGACAAACCAATTAACAAACACATTTTGCATTTATAACATGGGTAGTGATTGCTAATATTTATTTTATAAGTTAATTTGTTTATTAGTTATTATTATTTAGTTTTTAAGGTTCCGTCCCCGAAGGAAGGCAACGGGACTCTATTACTAAGCCTCCTCTGTCCCTCTGTCTGTCTATCTGTCAGTGGGCTGCTATTAAGAACCGTGATTGGTAGAGTTGAATTTTTCGTGTGTATTTCTATTGCCGCTATAACAACAAATACTAATAAATCAAGGTGGTGAATTTCAAATTGGCCACCATGCCAATTAAAAAATAAAATAAGTACATATAGTATACCTTGTATGATGGTACGGAACCCTTGGTGTAAGAGTCCAACTCGCACTTCACCGGTTTTATTAAAAGTTCTCGCAAGAAGCTTTATTCATTTTGCCAGTTTTTTTCAATTGAATTCGGCCTATAACTCTGAATAAAATATCGTCTGATGTTTTATGATCCAATTATTTTAGAGCTATTTCTTATTTGTGTTCTTTTCACTAAATTACAGCGACTGGCAAAATGATTTCTTCCCAAACCTATTTTATGACTAACGGGCAGAAAATTCTTTTCACCTATTTTCCCTTGACCTTTACGTACTTTTTCTTAAATATTACATCAACTAAATTGCGCGAGATAGATAAATTTTGCTCAGGAAAAGTTGATTTATTACTGGACTGAGTTGGGTGCGATAAGTCAATCGGAGCGCAAAAACTTGCTCAACAGTTTGTAAAATTTAGCAAAAGACTAGCTGAATAGGGGTATTGAAAGCCTTATGGCTATAAATCATACAAGTATATCTATATTGTGTCAGTTTATGGGGGTTCCCTACCTCAAAAGGAAAAAACCGGCCAAGTGCGAGTCAGGCTCGCGCAATGAGGGTTCCGTACTCCTGTCGTATTTTTTCGACATTTTGCAGGATAATTCAAAAACTATGATACATAAAAATAAATAACAATCCGTTTTAGAATGCACAGGTGAAGAACTTTCATATGATACCCCATTTAAAAAATATGGGTAATAATATATATTCACATTTATATATATTTTCACTAAGATTTTCACTATTATAATATGGGTAATATAAAATATGTATATGTACATTATTTACATGTTATACCTACACATTGTCAATAATAAACCAATTTCAATAATTATATACTTACCTAAACTATACGTAACATTTGGATTTTGGATCTCAAAGCTCCGAATGTAAACCGATGTCTTCAAAGGGTGTTTATTTCAAAGGTATTAATATAATTTGTTTGTCAATGGGGAAGTTTCCACTGAAATTCAATATTCCAAGAATTGAGCCGAATTTGCGGCTAATTAGTGTTGACATTCAAATCCCGCTGTACTACAGCCCGCTGGCATTTTGTACGAGTAAGTTACATAATATAAAACCATGATACTACTTTAAGCTAAAGTAAGAAAAGCAGGTTTATTTTAACTTATTTATTTTATTTTATTATTTATAAAAATGTCCTCGTATAAAGCTTGCACGTGGATATAGATCACAACGCGTAGAGGCTTATCGAGAGTTTTAATCTTTATAATAACCGATTTGCAATATTAACTTGATTAGGGCACAATTGCTATTGCAACCACTTAATCAAAATAGCGACCTACACACAAAAGTATTTAATAGTCGTTGAGTCTCGAGTCAGATTGAGACTGGCCTAAAAACCTTCAAACACCCGTATTTATACAAATCGATTCAAGATGGCTCCCCCGCCACAGATCGCGTGACATCGGATGAGTCAAATATTGTCTAATTCATTAAACTAACTTCAATAAGCTAACACTACTACATATTTTTCCAAGAAAATTTAAGCAAAATCCGGCTAGATCAGACGTCAATCCTAATAATATTATAAATGTAAAAGTGTGGATGTTTGGATGTTTGGATGTTTGTTTCACCAATCACGCAGAAACGGCTGAACGGATTTGTATGAAATTTGGAATGGAGATAGATTATACCCTGGATTAACACATAGGCTACTTTTTATCCCGGAAAATCAAAGAGTTCCCGCGGGATTTTGAAAAACGTAAATCCACGCGGACGAAGTTGCGGGCATCAGCTAGTATTCTAAAATTTGTGGGTAAATACAAAATTTCACAAAAAAAAACTGTTTTGTAAAGAAAATTCAACCCTTCCCGGAGATCAGTCTGTCGGTCTGTCGAATTGATCCCGTTATTAATAACCCCATAATGAGCCCTCCGGCAACGGTCCGCGGGGTCCAATTCCAAACCGCCCTTTGGCATAGCATCAATCCCGTATAATTAGAGGCTGTGGACATCGATAGTCTGTATTTACTCTTCTTTCTATTTTGACTGTTTTTAGGGTACCATATCTCAAAAGGAAAAAAAGAAACCCTTAAAGGATCACGTCTTGTCTCTCTGTCGTGTCTGTGCTTCGGTTGGTTCAGTTGGTCGGTATTGATTACTTGCTAAATATACCTATCTAAAATGATAAGTAAGCCCTTAAAAAGCTCAATACAAACAAATCGAGAAGTTTTTGATGACCTCTCTGGCGCAGTGTTAATCGAACCCGGGACTTCCCACTAACAAGACCACAGGGTCTTGTTAGTGAGATGTCCCAAGTTCGATTCCCAGCAGGGGTTTGGAATTTTGTAATTTCTAAATTTCTTGTCTGGTATGTTGGGAGGCTTCGGTCGTGGCTAGTTACCACCCTACCGGCAAAACCGTCCTGCCAATCGATATAGCGTTCCGGTACGATGCCGTGTAGAAATAGAAACCAATGGGCTTAATAAAAACTGCCATACCCGTTCCAGGTTAGCCCGCATTCATCTTAGATTGCATCATCACTTACCACCAGGTGAGATTGCAGTCAAGGGCTAACTTGTATCAGAATTAAAAAATGGCTCTTGTCTACTTAGTAACATAGCCATGGCTAATTAACCTTTAGGGGTCCTCTCGGGGACAATTAGACCCGTGTCCGCTATAAACATCATCCGGACGCAATTAGAGGCCGGGGCATAACGACCCCGCATTGCTGAAAAGCGTTTTTGCTTCGGTTAGATCCGTTGGTCGGTATTGATTACTTGCTAATATACCTATCTTAAATGAATAGCAAGCCCTTAAAAAGTCTGGTTCAGCATACAGATTGACAAGTTTTTGTTAATTTCCAGACCAGCTTTTGTCTGCTTCGTAACAAAGCCATGGCTAATTAACCTTTAGATCTCCTCTCGGGGACAATTAGACCGTGTGCGCTATAAACATCATCCGGACGCAATTAGAGGCCGGGGCATAACGACCCCGCATTGCTGAAGAGTTTTTGCTTCGGTTGGATCAGTTGGTCGGTATTGATTACTTGCTAAAATAAGTTACCTATAACATATGGGCATAATAATTAGTGGACTTGTAAAAACTTGATTTGTCTTTGCCATTTTAGCATCGGGACTCGTTGAGCTATGTCGGTTATTCTAATTTTACTACAAATCCCTTCATTTCTGATTTGATCACGTAGAGGAACTCCAAGCATCTAGCTCTCTCTATCTTCGCTGAGTGACTCTGAGCTTTCACGAGGCCCAAAGTTAGTGTCCATGTCTTGGATCAATTTCGTTATCACTGACAACTCGTACTTACTATTCAAAGACTTTGGTTTTGAAGCACTCAGGTTTGAACGAGAAACTATATAAAATGAAAAGGTGACTGACTGACTGACTGATCTATCAACGCACAGCTCAAACTACTGGACGGATCGGGCTGAAATTTGGCATGCAGATAGCTATTATGACGTAGACATCCGCTAAGACAGGACTTTTGAAAATCCAACCCCTAAGGGGGTGAAATAGGGATTTGTTTGTGTAGTCCACCCGGATGAAGTCGCGAGCATAAGCTAGTCACAAATAAAATGTTAGATGTAGGAAAATATTGTTTACTCATAAAATAATAGTCTACATAGCATTATCGAGAGTTTATTGGTGCGTACATTTCTCTATATGCGAAGATTGACATAATGTTCAGTAATGAGGTAGTTATTTCAGCGTGAGTTGCCTTATACAGAAATAAGGGCTTGTTATTGATAAATTAGTCTAGTTATGAAGGAAAATGATGCTCATTCATATAACATATAATATCACGAATGATTTCGTAGGAGCCATAACAATTGCGAGCGTAATCAGTGGGTATTTATGTAAATAACCTTACCTACAACTATTTTTATTTCTTCCTTATTATGTACCTATGCAACTAAGCACTTTAGGACCATTGACGACCTCCCTGGCGCAGTGATGAGCGCTGTGGTGTGTGTAGTGTAGTCTACCAATCCGCACTAGGCCAGCGTGGTGGGCTATTGAGAAACCCTTCTCACACTGAGAGGAGACCCGTGCTCTGTAGTGAGCCGGCTATAGGTTGATCATGATGATGATGATGAAAACTAAAGCTACGAGGGTTCCCATTTCCAAATCCAATATTAGGTAGGTAAATGGCTAGTACGATTACATATACAAAGTAGTCTGGCTCAAGCTTGTGTATAAGTCATATCGGTAGGTATAAGTCAATGACTTCTATATTGGTATAAGTAGTAATAGAATGAAAACCACTTTGATATACTTTAACATAGTTTTAATCACTGTTTCTTATTAAATTAATTTACCAATCAGTACAATGCACTATTCATCTTCAAAGACCATAGAGTGTAGAGTCTATCCTAAACCATAGACTCTCGGAGAATGTCAGAGATTGCTAGGCCGTGTCCAGACTATCCGCAATTCATCTAACACACTATCAACAAAACCCAGCTAACAGTAGGTATAAGTTAAAGTAAATGTGTGCGTTTGCGAGCGCTTGCTCGCGACCGATTGGTCCGACATGCACGCACAGTTACGCAATGCCCGTGTCAACGACGTAACCACAAGTAAAGTCCACTCGCCTTCGTGAATTGCAAGAACTGTAGGTATATATTACCCACGGTATTTTTGTTTAGCCAACCAGGTAATCGTTAAGCAGCGGGGCGCGCTTGCGGTTAACAAAAATAATTATAAATCTCGAGCCCTTTACCCCAAACGGCTAATAAATTCCCGCAGAAGCAAGATTTACTATTTCCTCGCCGTGTACCTACTGCCACCTCTGGGGGGTGGAGATGGAGGGGGTGGAAGTTTGAGGGGGGGGGGGATCGGAAAGCTAAGCTAAGCTAACTAAGCGCCTTCTTCATGCTTAGTTAGATAAATAATTATATTAATGACCATGTTTGTGTCCTACATAATATTATGTATTGATACAATATTGTAAAAACCGGTAGACGTTGGGGTCCCAAGGTGCTGGCATGGCGACTTCGCACCGGAAAGCGCAGCGTCCCTACAAGAGACCTATGTCCAGCTGTGGATGTCTATCGGTTGCTGATGATGATGATGATGATGATGACGACATGTAGCCACAAGATGCAAAAAATACGTCCTATAATAATATTTCAATGTTAACATTGAAATATTATTAGGTATATAAACACTACTTTCTTACATACCTAAATAAAATTATATTCGGAAATATGTAGATATAGCTAATTGTATTACCTCGGAACCTACACTAACCAAGGGATACTGTACAGAACCTTTTATATAAATAACGTGGCAGTACCCTTCCTACGTCATATTATTGCTGACGTTACCAGGATGTGTGTTTTTCTTTCATTTCTTTCTTTTCTTATTTCTTTTAGTTACGCACATGAGTTATAAAAGAAATTATTTGGAAGAAAGTAAAAAAAGTCTACTAATTCTTTAACTAATTCTTTTTTAGGCTGCTTTCATATTGTGGCACGTTTTTAAAAATCCCGTAGGAATTATTTGATTTTCCGGGATAAAAAGTTGCCTATGTCCGTCCCCGGGATATAAGCTAACTCTGTACCCAATTTCATAAAAATCGGTTAAGTTTAACCAAATTTCAAAAAAATCGGTTAAGTTTAACCAAATTTCATAAAAATCTGTGAAGTTTAACGAAATTTCACAGATTTAGCTTTCACATATTTGGTACAGAGTCAGCTTACATCCGGGGGACGGACATAGGCAACTTTTTATCCCGGAAAATCAAATAAATCCCACGGAATTTTAAAAACCTAAATCCACATCCTCTAGTACTTAATTCATATTTCACTTTGCACGTCATATAATCCATACTAATATTATAAATGCGAAAGCGTGTCTGTCTGTCTGTCTGTCTGTCTGCTAGCCTTTCACTGCCTATCCGTTCAACCGATTTTGACGAAATTTGGTACAGATATTGCTTGCATCCCGGGGAAGGACATAGGCTACTTTTTATCCCGGAAAATCAAAGAGTTCCCACGGGAATTTTAAAAACCTAAATCCACGCGGACGAAGTCGCGGGCATCATCTAGTTATTCATAATCAGCTTGATTAATGACGACGCAGCCAGCGCCATGCGATGCAAAATGTTTAATTATTTGGAAACTAATGAGCACAGGTTTATCAGATGTCGCCGTGCGATGTTTCATTGTAGTTACACGTTTTATTTTGTGGTTATGAAGACATCCATTTTAGTGGGCATGTCGAAATGGTATAATGGGAAACTTTCACGCATACTGGTTAAAGAAATTCAAAAATATTGATAGCTAACTGATGCCCGCGACTTCCCAAAAGGAGGGAACTTTGGTCAAGTTTTCTCTTACGTTATGTGTTTCGGCACTCGAAATCTATTAACTTGGTCGAAACGTGTGAACTCATACTAACCCAAAAGACGACAGAACCGAAGTGAGGCGAAGTTTGACCAACTTGTATAAAGAGGATTAGAACTGTGGTACCGTTTAGTTGTGTGAACTTGTCGGAACAAGTTATGGTGGAAGGATTGCCTTAGCGTTAACTTATTCAGACTTAGTCCGTCTTTGTGAATTAATTATAATATTAATTCAAGCTTCAGCTGTTTTGGAGATTATACAAAGAGACACAGTTTTTAAAATTTATATTATTTCCCCCAGCGTACGTTCAATGCCTGTTTAAATATTATGACTCACTAGTGTATTTTGATGGTAGGAACTCAAAATCTTCACTCAAATGCCAACAACAACTGTACAAAATTTTAACAACGCAAAAAATACAACAACGCGTGGACTTAGGTTTTTAAAAATCCCGTGGGAACTCTTTGATTTTCCGGGATAAAAAATAGCCTATGTCCTTCCCCGGGATGTAAGCTACCTCTGTACCAAATTTCATCAAAATCGGTTAAACCGTTGAGCTGTGAAAAGCTAGCAGACAGACAGACAGACACACTTTCGCATTTATAATATTAGTATGGATTAAAGCACAAAGATGGCGGTCCATAATAACGCAGTCGACAAACGATCTGAACCAAAGCGCTCTATGTGCTGCCTACCTCCCTCCTTCGACGACCTCCCTAGCGCAGTGGTAAGCACTGTGGTCTTATTAGTGGGAGGTCCCGGGATTCCTGGCAGGGATTTGGGCCCGCTCCATCTTAGACTGCATCATCACTTACCACCAGGTGAGATTGCAGTCAAGGGCTAACTTGTATCTGAATAATAAAAAAAAATCTTTCATACCACCTCAGAGAGGACGAACTAATATAGTCTTTGACGCGCCAACTATAGAGTAGGATTAGTATGAGATTAAACATCTCACCAACGTTGATAGTATTCGAGCGTCAAAACGTAAAATGGTAGGTTCATTTAACTACACCGCATTTTTGGGCTCACTCCACTATTATAGTAATGGCAATCGCCGTAATTAAGACGCTACTGGGTAGCTAGACCCCTCACCTGCTTAGTATGAACGTCGTGAATATTTAAACCTACCTTTTATATTTTGTTTGTAATTAACACAAAGATGGCGGTCCATAATAACGCAGTCGTCAAACAGTCTGCACCAAAGCACTCTATGTCCTGCCTACCTTTCATACCACCTCAGAGAGGACGAACAAATATAGTCTTTGACGCGCCAACTATACAGTAGGGTTAGTATGAGATTTTACATCTCACCAACGTTGATAGTATTCGAGCGTCAAATACAATAACGTCAATCAGTAAGTACCTACCACTGATTTTAATTTCACAATTTTCCTCTTAGGGTGCTGGCTGTAGCTGTATCGAAGAACTTAAGCTTTAAAACAAACTACCTAGTTAAGGTCTACCTTGACCTATTTCGGACTCGAATTCAACGTTGGTGATATGTGAAATCTCAGACTTACTGACTTTTTTATAGAAAATTCAATACCATAGCAATTTTAATTTCGCAAGGTTGCCACTCGGAGGGTTAGCTATAGATACATGGACGAATTTGACGACAAGGCAGTTAAAGCATACTTTACTTTCACGCTAAAGTGTTCAGACTATCGAATTGTATAAACGTTGGTGAAATGTCAAATCTCGTACTAAGAATACAGTACACAGTATACAAAGGTAAATACTACGAGAGTTTTCAGGTACAGTCCCACATTTAAAGCCTACTGAAAATATGTGTAAGCAATTCTAGTCCTACAGTCTTTGGTAGTAAGGATGGTTATTAAGTGCAAGGTATGCAGCATATGGTAATCACTACGAGAAATTTCAGATACACCCTCATCCTTGAAGCCTTCTGAAAATACGTGTAAGGTATTCTAGTCTTAAAGCTTTTGTTGTAAGGATGGTAATTGAGTGCAGGGTTTGCAAGTTCTGTTGAGTGTACAGCCGTGATGCCGCTTGGTCCGTATGAAACCTACTGGTAATACGTGTAAGGTATTCTAGTCTTAAAGCTTTTGGTGTAAGGATGGTAATTGAGTGCAGGGTTTGCAAGTTCTGCTGGGTATACAGCCGTGATGCCGCTTGGTCCGTGTACACAAAGCGGTGACGAATGCCGTCGTATCCTGTGTCCGGCCATCATTCATGGCACGGACGCCCTCTGCCGGTGTATTCCGCAAAGCTATGAGTATATTCGGACTTTATGACCGAATGTTGGGGAACTTAATATTTTGGGATCAGAACGCTTTACAAATGACCCAAAATGCCGGAAAGTTACATATGACTTGACTTATGTGTGAATATTAATAAAGTTTATTACGCCGCACGTAAAAGCGTATCATGTTGCTTTTGTCAGCAGCTTTTAATTATTTACTAGCTAATGCCCGCGACGTCGTCCGCGTCAATTTCCCTTTAAACGATTTATATATTTTCTACCTCTGTAGTTTTTGATTTATATATTTTCTACCTCTGGGAATTTTGTACCAAATATATAAATCGTTTAAAGGGCTGGTTCCCAGGGAACCAGCGTCAATCCATCTCCTGCCATCATCCCGACTAATCCCTGCCGGCTCAATGAATTTATTTTGAAAAATAAAATACCTATTACCTACTTCACTCAAAATGATAAAAACCGGCCAAGTGCGAGTCAGGCTCGCGCAACGAGGGTTCCGTACTACGGTCGTATTATTTCGACATTTTGCACGATAATTCAAACACTATGATGCATAAAACTAAATAAAAATCTGTTTTAGAATGTACAGGTGAAGCCCTTTCATATGATACCCCACTTGATATAGTTATCTTACTTCGAAAGTTGAAAATTTAATTTTTAACTCATGACCACAATTTAATTTTTTTTGTGTGATGTAACCACAAATTCACGGTTTTCAGATTTTTCCCCTAATGTAAGCTATAAGACCTACCTACCTGCCTAAATTTCATGATTCCAAGTCAACGGGAAGTACTCTGTAGGTTTCTTGGCAGACCGACAGACAGTTTTTCTTTTGAGGTACGGAACCCTAAAAAAGGACAATTCTCACAAGTCGTTCGTGGAGCGAGATCAGGCGGCGGGAAAACTTTGCAAACAAAGCGCGGCAAAGGGTTCCTGCTCTTCCGGCCGGCGCCGTTTCCGGACCGCCACTTCCTTCCCTCACCCCCTCACCCCTCCCCCTACCAACCTCTCTTCAGCTCTTTCTATTATTGACACATACTTGTAATGAACTTTTAAGTATAATTGGGTATTTGCCTGTGTCAAAATAAATTATTTCTCAGTGATTATTAAATAGAGGATCTTCCAAAATATGTAAAATCCATGCCCTTTGTTAGTTTTAAGTGTAAGTATTAACCATTTTAAAATATCGATTAAATTAAAAAAAGCACGTCAAATGACTGTGACGTCACATTTCAGTATTACATAGTAGTTCGCATACTAAGGGCGCGTTTTGACGTTTGATAAAAAGTTACTGATTTGACTAGTTGTCAAATACCGAATATGTACCTTTTATAAAATTCGTGTAAAAATCTAGATAAAAAAATAGAAAATGCGACCGCACGGCGCGGCAGCGCGCGGCTGCGTGTCGAAGCGACGCATTATAGAAGTCCCATTTTTACTCGACTGCCGCGCAGCCCAAAGGAGGGGTTATGTTTTATACATTAAGTACTAGTTTATGCTCGCAACTTCGTCCGCGTGGACTACACAATTTTGAAACCCCTTAGGGCTTGGCTTACATGGTTGGGTACAAAGTTACATGGATTCAAAGATTTACACAAATCTTTAAGAACCATAACTACATATTTTATGGAAAGCACTGGGGAGCACGCTAGGGTTACTTCTCTTAAGATTTTAAGACTAATTTTATCAAAGCTATTGACACGTTGTTACGTATATCATAACATATTGCATGCTAAAGGCAGAATTTGGCTGTACCTTTTTGTTTTTGTAACATCTCCACTGTTTACACAGATTCGCAATAAAGAGAAATTGAGTTGAATTGAATTGTATGGGCCAATCATTACAGGGCCATACTATCGCGGCGATAAGTAGTTTTTATTGAAAATTTTGTCACACGGCGAGACTATCGCCGCGATCCTCTCGTCCGCCGAAGGGTTGAAATTCATATAGGTAAAAATATGGCATGCGCACTCACCTTTATAAACCTTTTGGCTTTTGTTAATAATCCTAATGTGGTGTGTCGTGACGCTTCGGGGCCGAGGGGAACCATGTCCTTTAGCTTCTCCAGGCAACTTCTGAGGTGCGCTCTTCTGTAACAAGCAAACAGACTGATTAGAAAAGAAACAGCCAAGTGCAAGTCAGACTCGCATACGACGGGACTCGCATAGTCAGTCAGTCAGTCAGTCACCTTTTCCTTTTATATATTTAGATAAATAATGGGGTTCGCGTTAAGGTCACATATTATTATCATCATTATGACCAAACCATCGCCGGCTCACTAGGTACAGAACATGGGTCTCTTCTCAGAGTGAGAAGGTCCTCAGCCTTCCTCATCCAGCCACTTCTCGCCAGCCTCTTATATCGCAGTTGCACAGTAAGCATAATATTACGTTACTCGTTCGTTTCGCCGGTGGGTGGTCGCCAGTAATTTAGCCACTAAAACGGTATTTCGTTACTGTGAGGCTCTCAGCTCAAACGAAACGCGCGCCGCCGCAATTTGTGACTGTGACCCCTACTATCATACTCTCCATAAAATATGTATCTTGGGCCGAGCATAATAAATGCAGGATATCCCTCTCGCGGCTTTTGAAACGCTTTGTCCGTGCGAAAAAAATAAACCATCTTCTAGGCAAGCGCGCTCCATCTAAGGTTGCATCATCACTTGCCACTAGGCCTGATTGCAGCCAAGCGCTAGTCTATAAATTAAAAAACAAATGCGAGGAAGCGTTGTAGTACTGAATTTTCTGCTGAGCCTGGCAGCAAAAATGTATGTAACTGTTCACGGCAATCACGTGTCGTTTCGAAGAACCTGTTTTTTATTGCATCACACAGTTATTGCGCTATGTGTAGTGCTAACTTACAGTATTTTATTATTTTTTACGCAGTATTTGATCTGCAAGACTTTGTGATTCAAAGATATAGAAGCGAAATACATTGACAAACAATTTATTTGATCGTTTGTACAAAAACATATATCCACAATGTGTGAATACTATGTCCCTGTATTAATATTAGCCAAACATTCCATCATAAATACTATTCTGCCATCAATCTAAATATATAAAAGGAAAAGGTGACTGACTGACTGACTGATCTATCAACGCACAACTAAAACTATTGGACGGATCGTGCTGAAATTTGGCATGCAGATAGCTATTACGACGTAGGCATCCGCTAAGAAAGGATTTTTGAAAATTCAACCCCTAAGGGGGTGAAATAGGGGTTTGAAATTTGTGTAGTCCACGCGGACGAAGTCGCGAGCATAAGCTAGTATTATTATAAAAAACACTACAAAAACACTACTGCTTTTTAGTGCCAGATTTCTGTGTTTTGAAATGCGGCGGGACTGTCTATCTTCTATCTCTTATCTTGTATCACACTCGACTCTATCGATCACGTACCTTAAATGACACTTGCGTTTAGATTGTTTTCTCGTACCACAAAACTCACAATCTAATCTAATCTAATTGTGAGTTTTGTGGTACGAGAAAACACCGTTCGAGAACCTGTAGTAAGGATAATAAGCTTAGTTTGCGAACAGGGTGCACGATACGGCTTCCTTCGATATGGACTAATTTATAATAATGGCATTTATTCCCAAACATTCCTTTTCTATACTCCTTATTTTATTTTTTAGATATTTTTATGGAACAAAAAATAATAAATATTACGACAAGGTGCAACCTTAGGGATTTTCAAGGTGCCATTGGGGCCGATTCTCTTGTACCCAATCTCTAAACTAAACTAAATTAACAGGTCTAAATCTAGTGCTATCCTTTTCCGCAAGCAACATTATGAAAGGGATAGCAATAGATTTAGACGTGCCATTTAAGTTTAGTTTAGAGATTGTATACAACGGAATTAGCCACAATGGGAGCCTATTACTAAGCCTAGCTATAGCCTATAACTGATGCTATCTGCATGCCAAATATCAGCCCGATCAGTCCAGTAGTTTGAGCTGTGCGTTGATAGATCTGTCTGTGAGTCAGTCAGTCACCTTTTCCTTTTATTTAGATGTAGGATTTTTGAAAAACTAAATACAATGAGCATTATGAACAGAAGTAGAATAAAATTCTTTGCGCCAAAATAAATCTTCAAGATTAAAGTAGAACAAAAATACTTTACAATGTCGTAACTTCAGCTAGACTGGTCTAGATACATACGGCTATAAATTAGACGCTAGAAAGTCTAGTATACTAGAAGTCTAGATATTCTAGACACATACAAAGCACTCAAGTTATAGAGATAACCTCGATTATACTAAGGAGAGGTTGGCGCTGCCATCTGTCAACTTGTTCTGGTTATGCAAATCAAGCTTTTGCATTTCAAATGGTTTCATCTCGATAGCTCAGACTTAGAAAGTTTTGGTTTTTTTCAACTACCTATACTATAAAGTATTCAGGCTATATAAATAACTACTAGTTGATGCCGGCGACTTCGTCCGCGTGGATATAGGTTTTTAAAAATCACTCCTGTGTTTGAAAATCCTGTGGGAATTCTTTGATTGTCCAGTTGTTGAGGACAAACCAACAAACCAACAAACCGACAAACCAATTAACCAACAAACTAACCCCCTTTGCATTTATAATAAGGGTACTGATTATGTGGTTGAATTACATTCCATATTATATTAGATATATAAAGAGGTTTCAAAACAATAATATTGAAACAATAATTAGCTTCCTAACTTTTATACCCTCCAAAAAAATAATCTCTGTAATAAAGATCCGTGTAATAAACAAAGATATTTATAAAAGAAAATTCCCAAACAGAAATTTTGTAATAACAAAATATTAGCATGCCCGGGATAACTTAATTCTTTCTAATTGTGAAAAGCCGTATTTTACTCCGGGAAGAACTCATTTAATTCCACCAATTAGCGATATACTTACTTATTAATTCAATTTGTTAGAAGCACCTTTGCAAAATAGCCAAGGAGAAGAGATGGTGGGAAAAAGCAGGATTTAACGAGGCTTCTTGAAGTTATGACTCGTGCCAACAAAGAAATGAATCGAAAATGGCAGCGTTAATGTTTCTCTGACTTAACACACTGTACGCTTATTATAAGATCTTACGCCTCACCAACGTTGCTAGAATTCGAGAGTCGAAACACAATAACGTCAAAGTAAAATGGATCTAAAGAGCCTTGAATTGAAGTCAAAAATTCAATACGACTGATTTTAATTTCGCAACGTTTCCGCTTCGAGCGCTCGCTGGCTGTAGATGTGAAGACAAACTTGAGCTTTAAAACAAGGCAAGTTAAAATGCAGTTTAACGCTGAAGTGTTTCGACACTCGAATACTATATCCGTTGGTGAGACATAAAATCTCGTACTAAGCATACTGTATAGTGTACGACTTGAGAGAGAATGATTAGTAATTCAATGTTGCACGAAGGTAGGCATTTAGGTTTTAACTTATGTACTGGAAGGTTATAGTAAAAGATACGATATTGACTTATTACAACTAGGGTAAGCAGTGCATATATGATGTCTACAGAACACGATTTTTTTTTATTTTTTTTTATTCATTATATATATTTTTTTTCATTATTATTAGTTTGAGCCACATTCAGGCTCATCAAGTTTGCAGATAGATGTTGGGGTCCCAAAATCCTGGAATAGACTGACTGACTTCCCTACTAAGTGGACAAATGATATCAAACGAGTCGCAGGGTCTCCAGGGTTGGATCCAGGTGGCGCAAGACCGCGTCATATAGAAGTCTCTACAAGTTTTAATCTAGATCTATGTGGAAGTCTATCAGACGACGATTGTCAAGTCATCATCATCATCATCAACCAATAGACGTCCACTGCTGGACATAGGTCTCTTGTAGGGACTTCCACACGCCACGGTCTTGCGCCGCCTGGATCCAGCGGAGCGGATTGCGACTCGTCTAATGTGGTCCGTCCACCTAGTGGGGGGTCTTCCAACGCTGCGTCTTCCGGTGCGAGGTCGCCATTCCAGCACCTTGGGACCCCAACGTTGTCAAGTACCAAGTCAAAATTAACCCCCTAGCTCTTAGTGCATTGGAAGTACCTACCTTTATAAAAACACAATGGGCAACGAGCATACTTTATTCTGTTTATACAATTTTTTGTAGGGAACACGAGCTTTTCCTACGTCTGCCTCACCTACCCGTGTTCGTTTCTTGCTCGTTTTTGCCGGTATTAATATTTCTTTCTTTCTTCCTGTACCTGGCTCCCGAAATAACATCGCAACGAATCTTCTCTAAAAGTATACATTCGTAAGTTTTTAATGACAGCTTGCGCAAATAGTACGTATTCTAGTGTTTAAACTATCGTGAGTGATTTCTATTATACACTAGCTGGCCCGGCGAACTTCGTTCCGCCTAACAGTCGATTCTTTTTCAGGATTTTTTGTAAATTTGTCCCTCCTTAAGAACCATCCCCGTACTTCAAGGAATATTATGAAAAAAGAAATAGCAAAATCGGTTCAGCTGTTCTCGAGATTTGCGATCAGCAACACATTTAGCGATCCATTTTTATATATAGAGAAGATTATATCACACACCGGCTTTATGAGTAAAAAACTTGAAGTCGGCCCTTACCCTAACTCGACCATGAAAATAAGCTTCAAAATTCGATGATACAGACAATTTCAGTAGGCTTAGTATGAGATTTCACATCTCACCAATCTTAGTAAAATTCGAGCGTCAAAATACCTTGTCGTTAAAGTAAAATGTCCCTTACTGCCTTGTTAAATAGCTCAAGTTTGTCCATACATCCGTAGCAAGCAACAAACCTGTCATCGGCTTACTACTCAGCACGGGTTATCTCTCAGAATGAGAAGGGTTTAGCCATAGTCTGATCACGCCGGCCAATTGCAGATTGGTAGACTTCACATTCCTTTGAAAACATTACACAGAGAACTCTCAAGCATGCAGGTTTTTTCAAGAAATTTTCCATCACTGATAAAGAAAGTAGCATTTAGTTGCTTCAAACGCACATACCTACTTCCGAAAAGTTAGAGGATGGTGCCTGGGATCGAACCTCCTGCTTCCCGAATAGGATCACCGCATGTTTATCCATTTTATTTGCGTTCCATTTTACTCTGACGTTATGTGTTTCGATCACAGACCACCACCTATAGACGCCTATAATAGCCGGACACCCGCGATCGCCAAACTTAGGCAGTTGCTTAGCATATAAGTTGGATCCGCTCCCTGTTTGGCACCCTCATTCAGTACATTGTCTTGAAGTCACGGACTTTTGAGTCCACCAATCACAACAAAGCATTCTCCCCTGCCCCCCGCCAGCATTTAACGATTTTATTTTCATGTAAAACCTTGTATAAGCGTATTCTTGAGGTTGAATTTTCTGTGGTTTCGATGCTCGAATTCTATCAACGTTGGTGAGACGTAAAAATATGTCATACTAAGCACACTGAGCGAGGAGTCAAGCTACCCAGTAGCGGCCCTAATTACGGCGATTGCCAGTATTATCATAGTGGAGTGCGCCCAATTTACGTTTGACGACTTTTTTACGAGTTTTCCACTCGTACGTAATTTACGAGGGTCGTAAACCGCGGCTCTCTGATAACAATATACCTACTCAGTATTCCGAGGTACGAATGTGCCCTAAAACGTTTAAAATGCTTACCTGAGTTGACCCATTTAATGCTTCGGCAAAGCTAAAGGATGCGTGTTATATCGTTAGGTAGGTACTATTTCATATACCTAATTAACTATCAACTACCTCGGTTTAGTGGCCAGATTGCTCAGATGATCCGCCCATTTTAAGCTCAGTTATATAGAGTGAATAATAATGGAGTGTACTTTAACTTTGCTCAGACTTAAGAAATAAATAAAAATAGCCTTTATTGCAGTGTTAAGTATTTTAACAGGTTTTTCTTAATAGGTAAATAATGAATTAAATACTTAAATTATTACAGTAAGCTTCTGCTCAGACTTAAGACACGATAAAAATGAGGTCAGATTTTTGTCGAAGACAACTGTTTTAAGTTTAAATTCAAATTTTTTGTCTGTCTGGATAAAACTCAAAGTAAGTAATGCGCTATCTATTATTGTGACAATAGAGCGGTTGTATGGAGTAGATATCGTGTTTTTCTGATATAAATGAAGTAGGTACTTTCTCTTCTCTTACCATAAAGTTCAAGCTTTTTATTACTTCTGAATCCTGACTAAGTTTTGTGGTTCAAAACCTTTGTTAAAAACTACATTCCCAAATGATATACGTCAGTGAAAAATCCCATTAAGACGTGATCAGTGTTTTCTGCGGATCCGGCCCGTGGCCCGGTCGCAGACGAAATAAAAAATAAGCAAGTAATTTTTCTCCGCGGCTAAGAGAAAAGAAAACCAGCTCGGCAATTTATCACTTTTTTGTACTTTTCCTGAAGAAACTTCGTTGGCTATTTCGGTTGGAACTTGGAATATAGCGGTTGTAACGTGGTTTCGTCTAGCTGCTTGGAAGCTGACTCTTAATAAAATTTCTGTTAAAATAAAAATTGTTCCTAAGGGCCAGCACAGACAGAGTAAAGCGGAATCTAGCATTTTTGCAAAATAACTCAACGCTGCAAAGTTTAATGCGAAAGTGTGTTTGTAGATTTATTGGTTTGTTGGTTTGTACTTCAATTACGCCGCAATGGAACAACGGATTCGCTGGATTTTTTGCATGTATATAATATGCTACTTTTTATCGCGGAAAATCAAAGAGTTCCCACGGATTTTAAAAACCTATCCACGTGGTCAAAGCCACGAGCATCCGCTAGTATTCTTATGAAAGAGAGTAGCCGGAAGAGGTAAGCCAAAGAGCTTAGCAAGAGAGATAAGCAAGAGAACTTTCTGATTTGCTTGTTCCAAAAGCAATTCTTTTCAAAGGGGAGAACTTTTTTTTTATTGACAGCCTACCGAATTGAAAAACCGCGAAATTTCTACTGTACCTACTCTGGAAATAAATTCTTAAGCGATTATGTTTTTTTTATTGCGACACAGGCTTGTGCTTGCAATGAGGTGTAGGTTGGAGCGCACATGCCTAGAAGATGCCCATTCACTCTTGCCTTGAAGGTATTTAGGATGAGGTATTAGGAAACTGTAGCGAGAAAGCCAGAGGCAGGCCATATGCCAGATGGGTAGACGAAATAGTGGAGATAGCGGGTCGAAGGTGGCTAGCCTCAGCTAAAGATAGAGTCAAGTGGAAATCCTTGGAGGAGGCTTTTACCCGAAGGGGGTCCATACAAAAACTTTAATTTTAAATTATAATATAATTAGACCTACTTATGTAAATAATTTCTAATACTAACATACTAACCCTAATTTTATTTCATAATATTAACTAACTACTAATCATAATTATTTTAAGTACTTACTCACTGTAACTTTATGTCAAAAACTTTGTATGGATTTAAATAAAGCTTTATTATTATTATTATTTATTATTATTAGGAAACTGGGTCAGGAAAACTTTTTGATAAGAAACTATTTTGGAAGTAGAAAATCAGAACGATTTCTGCCGAAATTGGCCAGGAATAGTTCTCCTTTTTTAAGGGAAACTATTTTGGAAGGAGAAAAGTAAAAAGAAAGTCAGGAAATTTCTCTCCGCACACACACACACATCAAGAACAAGGCTACGTACGCCTCACAACATAATTCACTGGAGTTTAATTCCAAATAACGTATTTCAGCAGTGCGGGCGTTTTATTGGTAGTTAGTCGCTGAATGAGATCGCTAATTGCAATTGCAGCCGGCACGTGACGTGGCGATGCGCTCCCGCGGTGCCGAATATTGCCTGATGGATAGTTTATTTGAGACCTCCTAAAACCATAGAATTCTCCTTCCTTCAATAGTAGGTATATTACTACTTAGTTGATGCCTGCGTTTTACTGGCATCACTACTGATATCATAAATGCGAAAGTGTGTTTGTGTGTTGGTGTATTAGTTTGTTGGTTTGTCCTTCAATCACGTCGCAACAGAGCGACGGATTGACGTGATTTTTGCATGGGTATAGTTAAAGACCTGGAGAGTGACATAGGCTACTTTTTATCCCGGAAAATCAAATAGTTCCCACGGGATTTTTAAAAACCTAACTCCACGCGGACGAAGTCGCGGGCATCAGCTAGTAAAAAATATATAAGAACGATCTGGGAGCTCCACATTGTAAGTTATCTCCTAAGAAAACCGACTAATGACTAGGAGATTAATGGGCAGCGTCACGACTCTCAGCAGTTACAAATACGAGGCATTGATAGAGATTGATAAATAATTGTAGCTAAATTCTAAAAGGACCCAAATTGATACCCAAGCAATAGACGTCCCCTTTGAACTACACACATACTTATAGCTGTTATTACCTTAGTTTCCAACAAAGTTATTTTTACAACAAAAAGGGGGGGAGGGGGGTGATACCGTTAATTCTACGCGCATGTATTTTATCTGCCATTGTCACGAACCAGTACCGGTGGGCGTAGGTCGTAAAAAATTCGGACAAAAGTTAGTGATGGTGATAACGTGCCTTAACAACGTTACGAAAACGACTGCTTTAGGGATTTACGATTTTTACTACTATTGGCACACATACAAAGGAAAAGGTACCTATTTTTCATCATCATCATTATCAACCTATCGACGTCCACTACTGGACGTAGGGTACATACGGTGGTACATCATATATATGGTACGTGTATCATATATATAGGATAAATCTCTTGTAGGGACTTGCATACACCACGGTATTGCGCCGCCTGAATTCAGCGGCTCTCTCTGTGTGTGTGTGGGGGGGTAAAATCATTAGTACTTGTAAAAGTTTCATTAAATCACTACCCCTATTATAAATGCTAAATGTGTTTGTTTGTTGGTTTTATTGATTTGTTGGTTTCTCCTTTACGTCGCAACGGAGCAACGGATCAACGTGATTTTTTGTATGGGTATAAGTAGTTTAAGACCTGGAGATTGACACAGGCTACTTTGTATCCGCGAAAAATCAAAGACTTCCCACGGGATTTTTAAAAACCTAAATCCACACGTATACGAAGTCGCGGGCATCAGCTAGTAAAAAATATTTATTTATAAAATCCATGCATGTTTTTTGTTAATATAAACACAGTATGTACTGTATAATCTGTGTATGAATGAATTATTATACACGAGCGCGGGATGTTCACCGCCGCTTCAGTAGCGACGTCGACTCGACGTGATGGAAAACGTACTTATTTGCATATGAATTGCTGCGAGCTACTCGTCTGTCTGTCAGCTGTTACCTCAAAAATATATGGGAAATATTGGCTGACACTGAATATTGAATGCATAATTTAAAACATGTTTTAAACTTTTTTTTTAAAATATAAGAATACTAGATGATACCGGCGAAATCGTCCGCCTAGATTTAGATCTTTAACCTGGGAACTCTTTGATTTCCCGGGATAAAAAGTAGCTCCTGGCTACGCCCGCGCCAGTCGGCTATCACGGCTATATATTATAATAGCTGTAGCCCGCGACTTTGGTTCGCGCTTTAAGATTTTCAAAGTCCCGTGGAAACTCTTTGATTTTCCGGCATAAAAAGTAGCATATTATGTGTTAGCATATTAGCAAGGTTAATCTATTTCCATTCCAGATTTCAGCCGAATCCGTCCAGTAGTTTTTACGTGAAAGAGTAACACACATACACATACAAACTTTCGCCTTTATAATATTTATGGGATAGATGTAATATAAAACTAACAATATAGTTTATATAATATAGTTTTGCACAATATAAACACAGTAGAATATTACTAAAGGCGTTCGTGTAATTCTCTTCAAAATATAGTGTAGCATAACGCTACGTGATACTACGGTAGACAACAAACTACGAAGATCGTAGACGCTCTACGAAAACTACCGTTACGTGTTCTACGATCAAGGCTACGAGATTATACATACTTTGAAGTAAGCTTCTAAGTTCTAACTGATGGGTTCTTAGTTAAATACAGGTAGTAGCGAATTCCCGCATTTCAAATTTTAGTACCCTGCATTATGAACACCATATTACCTATTATATAGGGCTGGCATATAAATTAATAAATCAATATAGGTCAGCTAATATCAGTATTAAAAAAAATCATTAGCGCGGTTCATATGCCAACATTCGATGAGATCGCAGTCAAGATCTAACTTGTAACCTAAATAAAAATTGGTGCCACTATAACTCAGTAAATATGAGATTTTAATAGATCTGTGCTATATTTTCTTTCAAAAACTGCGTGAATTTTTATTGTACAGCTAACAAATTTCTACAACTATTTTCAGCTACAAGTTTCTAAATAAATAAAACGGCCGTGACAAACAGATTTACAGAGGGATATCCAAGCTAGTGGTTCCATGCGTGTTCCGTTTTATACTTTTTAGTACGGAACGCTAACAAGCACCAGCTTCTATTACATTTAAATATTATACAAAATTAACATAATATCCCAGCGTTCCGTAGTCAAAATCTCATTTTTCACGTCGCAACTATTAAAAGCATTAAATGTAAATGAGGCGCATAATTAACGAATCTATCACAACAGTGTGGCAGGTTTGTTTGAATGTACAGTACAATGTGCAATGAATCGCCGTGTAAACATAAAAACCGGTCAAGTGCGAGTCGGAGTTGCACACGAAGGGTTCCTTACCAAAGAGAAAATTAGAAAAATTAATACTTTTTTGTGATGTAACCACAAAATCACGTTTTTCGGATTTTTTCTTTAGTTGTGTTAACTTGTGTTGTAACTTGTAAGACATTGCTACCAGCCAAATTTCATGATTCTAGGTCAACGGGAAGTACCCTATAGGTTTTGATTTCATTGACATTTTCAGACAAGGAACTTTAAAAAGAAAAAGCGTAAACTGTATTAAGTATAGAAAAAGCAAAGAATAAGTGTTACATGTCATCTCTGGTTCCTGTTCATTAATTTATCATACTCTATGCCGAGTCGCTGTGTCATGCTCTGTGCTAAATATCTTATAGAGAGAGAGAGAGAGAGAGAGAGCCAGCTTGTGCCAGACCTTCGTTATTTTATAAAGCAAATATTAAAAGTTATTTTATTTATTTATTTTATTTTATTTTATTTATTTATTTGTAATCAACAGCGTTACAGATAATATAGTTTTACATTTAAGACTTAACACTAAAGTAAGGCCTAATAGGATTACAATTTTGTTTAACAGATTACATACTTAAAAATAGTTATTAATTATAATAGTAAGCAAGCTTTACAATATTGAAATCAATGATAATTAAGTAACTAGTAAATATACCTAGCAGGTGATTCACAAGGCACAACATGCATGTGTGTGTGTGTGTATAATAGCAAATTTGCTATTTCAAAACTTAGATCACATGTTACAAAAATTTACACCTTTAGAAACCATTACAGCCAGGTTCCGTACACTATAGCCGAGGCAGCGGTTTATTTATGATGCATTTTAAGAAATTCACTATATTGCGCCATTTTGAAATAGCAACAACACAAAATGGCTGCGAATATTTTATAGCAGCAATTTCCATGTTTACTTTTAGGTGACAATTCATAAATGTACTTGCATTTTATTCAGCCATTTATCGTTATTTTTATTAAAAGTTACGTGGTTATTTTTTAGTTTATTTTCCCTTTTTGCCTTGTCCTCGGGCGCGTGAATTTATTTTGTCTAAGATTTATCTCAGTTCGAGATTAGAAGTGCTCAAAGCAAAATCATGAAAACTTAAGATTTGGCATGAGATTTTCTTTAGAATTTAAACTCCTACTAAGAAAGAAATTTAAAAAATTACAAAAAATTAAAACATCAACAAATAAAAAAACCGGATTTCACATGAACGAAGTTAGTCTTTATAAAAAAATCTTTACTAAAATATAGAGTTCAAAATATTGGGAACATAATGAAGTCTTGAATGCATAAGTAGGTAAAGCTTACTTACAGACACGTCATTACCTCCGCCTTTACTCTCTAAGAACTGGAGCACCCTGTTTGTTTACGGAGAAATTTCTAAGGCTAGATTGAATTTAAACTTGGAGTGTACTGGAAAAGTACTAAGTTCAGACATGCGACGCCATTTTTTAAAAGTTTCTAGTTATGAATAGAGTACAAAAATCCATATTAAAATGTCAAGGTGTATCTGTGTGTCTGTCTGTTACGTTTTCAAGGCCTATCTGCTTAGTTTAACGTAATTTGGTACAGAGATAACTTGCACCCAAGAGACAGGTATAGGCTAGTTTTTATCCCAAAGATTAAGAAAGATAAAAGAAAAGAAGCTTATTATTTAAGCTTATATTTGAGTTTATTTTTGAAGAAATTAAAGAATTCCCACGGGAATTAACAAGCAATCATCAGTGATTATTCTTTTTCAATCGTCTTGTGAAGACATCATAATATTCTTAAATGATGTCTTAAGACAGTCTTGTCTGAAGTATGTGCAAAACTGTGCAGAGAGTTTTGAAACGAACTAGACTAAGTTTAAACTTGCACGTGGTAAAAGGTAAGTCACCGGAGTTGCCTTTACTTTATAGGCTAAGATCCCGAGGAGGCCAGATCTTCGTCATTTTATATAAGCTGAAAGTTTCTATACGCATTGTCCCGAAAATAAGTAGGAACGATTAGCGATAATTAAGTTTGGATCATCGTGACTTTGGTAGATCATCATCATCATGATCAACCCATCGCCGGCTCACTACAGAGCACGGGTCTCCTCTCAGAGTGAGACCCGTGCTCTGTAGTGAGAGTCTGTAGTGTGAGTCTACCACGCTGACCATGTGCAGATAGGTAGACTTCACACACCGTTGAAAACATTATGGAGAACTCTCAGGTATGAAGGTTTAATCACGATGTTTTCCTTCACCGTTAAAGCAAGTGATATTTAATAATTAAAAGGTATATCACTCCGAAAAGTTCGATGACCTTCGATTAGAAGGCGGACGTCCTAACCACTAGGCTATCACAGCTTTTTTGGCAGATAACAGGTAATAAAGGTGTAAAAAATTACACTTTATGCTTTAACGAAATCTTTTATACTGTTGCCAAAAGCACGATGATCCAAACTTCATACAGTCGCTGATCGTTCTTCCGTGTGTTGGGGACAATGCGCAGAGAAACTTGCAGCTTTTATAAAATAACGTAGGTCTGGTCCTCACTGGCTCTCTCTCTATTACGAAAGCCCTGCAACTTCGCTCGATGTTCGCCTTTGGACTATTCTCTCTAAATAAATTCCTGGTTTTATTGTCAGCAGTTTTCTATAGCTGCCATACCTTTTCAGACGCCTTATTATATTTTAGGTTCGAAGACTTTTCCTTTAGGTTTTTCTCGTTATGAAATGGCTGCGCAGAACTGTTTAGTTTTTACTAGCTTATGCTCGCGACTTTGTCCGCGTGGACTACACAAATTCAAACCCCTATTTTACCCCCTTAGGGGTTAAATTTTCAAAAATCCTTTCTTAGCGGACGCTTACGTCATAATAGCTACCTGCATGCCAAATTTCAGCCCGATCCGACCAATAGTTTGAGCTATGCGTTGATAGATCAGTCAGTCAGTCAGTCAGCTTTTCCTTTTATATATACTTAGCTTTAATTTAGGTGGGTAAATGAGAACCTATACATATTTTTATACTATTTTACGGCTATAGAATAAATAGAACAGTAGGATAGGTTCTTATAACTATGAATCCATAAATAAAAATTTGTAATTTTATCAATGCGAAGGTGTGTTTGTTTGTTGGTTTATTCGTTTGTCCTTCAATTACGCCGCAACGGTGCAACGGATGATTTTTTATGTAATCGTTAAATACCTGCAGAGTTAGATAGGCAACTTTTTATACCTGAAATTTTTAGGGAAAATGAAGTTGCGGGCATCATGTTGTATGGAATAAATGGAATAGAATAGATTACATTTTTATTTAAGTAAACTTGTACCTACAAGTGCTTTTAAATCGTCAACTAGTTTAATTTACCACTGGTTTGGAATGCCTTTCCGAATGAAATATTATTCACTAGCTGATGCCCGCGACTTAATCCGATTAGCGGACGTTTTAGGTTTTTAAAAATCCCGTGGGAACACTTTGATTTTTCGCGATAAAAGTAGCCTATGTCACTCTCCAGGTCTTGATCTATACCCATACAAAAAATCACGTCAATCCGTTGCACCGTTGCGACGTGATTGAAGGACAAACCAACAAACAAAAACACATTCGCATTTATAATAAGGGTTGCCTAAAACTGTATCATAAATACCGTAGCAAAAGCTACAGGGTGTTCCAATTCCGTGAGTAATTACGCGTTTTCACGCGTAATGCAATATCCGCCGGCGACTGTTTGCGATGCGTTTTTCGTTGGAAGAGAGATTGGTTTGGACACGGAGGGATATCAAAAGCTCATTTCCTTTGGTGGGGAACATAGATTAGAACGAACAGCTGGATAGTTTGTCGTAGATTTAATTGGACCCGATTTGTAGGTTACTTACATTGATTCGAGATTTATCACAGCATCAAAATCATTTCTGTAGTCTGTACCCATCATTTTGAGCAGTGTATTTTTTCACGTTTCAGTATCTATGAGGATAAACATCTCATCAACTTGGTGAGTGTAGAATTTTATACCCAAAATCTGGTAGTGACTTCTCTAAGTCTAGTAGTCTCTAGGTTCAGTATTTTCAGAATTTATCATTACAAACAAACCAACCTTTCCACCTTATAATATTAATATAGAAAAAAATTATACAGTACAATGCACACTAATTCAAAACTTATGAATATCAACTGACTATTAACTACTGCATTTTTTTTATTCTAGCCATACTGCGATTCCTGCACTGTGGTACGGATTTTTCCCTCAGTACCGTTAACCGACGTACTGAATTTTCCGCCAACTAACGAATTACCCCAGTTCAACTTCTCAAAGGTCAACACCGACCGCTCCGTTAATTTAACTTCATAGGAAATTGGATTCAGTGCCAACGAGTCAAACAAATTGAAATATTAGGGTTACCGGGGGGCGGGGGAGAGGGGGGGGGGAGGAGGCAGCGGAAACCGGCAGATAGGATGGTGCCTATCTTTGAAGAATTAACTTTAATTTAACAAAACGTGCTGGAGTTTCTTGCAATTTTTTTCTTTTTCCTCCTTTTATTATTAAATATAAATACGGACTTAAACTTCTAGTACAGATAGAAAAGCCATGGAAAAAATGATTATATCGAGCTTGTATTGTAAATTATTGTAGATATATTCATTGTATTGTAAATTAAATATTTGTAAAGAGCAAACGCCGAGTTTCTTGCTGGTTCTTCTCGGTTCCAATGCCAACGAGTCAAACAAATGGGGAGGGAGGGAGCAGGGGGGGCGGCAGCTGAAACCCAGGACTACGCTTATCTTTGAAGTATTAACTTGTATTAACTAGCCGTGCAGAGTCGTTGTACTATGAATAAAATCTTCGTAAAGAGAAAACGCCGAGATTCGTGCTGGTTCTTCTCTGTTTTAGTGCCAACTGCCAACAATTCAAAGGGGGTTAAATAGGGGTTTGAAATTTGTGTAGTCCACGCGGACGAAGTTGCGAGCATCAGCCAGTTATAGTTTAAACGCTAAAACATTCTTCACTAAAACCCTAAAACCAGTCAAAATTGGTGCGTAAGTACTTACACTCATTTATTATTGAAAGGCCAAGCCGCGAAGTGACATTTATCTAAATGTTTGTGTTTATCTACGCACAGCGTAAACAGAAACCACTCAGGCTTCAACCGGCGCTATTGATTTTAACGCCAAGGTATTATTATTTACCCACTGATTCCCCTACACTAAGCACGTACAGTAAATTACTGTACTGGTTTAAAAGCACCCACAATCTACGAACTAATGGCCTAAGAGCCAGCGCATGCCAGACCTACCTTATTTTATTCCTAGTCATTCCATGAAATACCGGGCTAATCGGGATCTAACTAAATCTTAATTAGTCTGTACTGTCCCACGACTGAGCGACGACATCCCTTCGATTTCAAACTCTAACTCAAATCATTTATTCAGATTGCGTATTATTGTATACTGTTACCGGAAATGTATATTATACTAATTATTGTACTTATAACTCAGTGGTTCTATAGAATACCTAGTCATTCTGTGAAATATCGGACTTGTTTTGGCAAAGTATTCAATCTATCATTGACCACTTCATACATTTCCTAGGCATTGTATACAACTCCTAGGCACTCTACATAATTCATAAATTTAAATATTCTATTATTATCTGTACCTATCGTTGAGAGAGAGTCAGCGCATGCCAGACGTTCCTTATTTTATAAAAGCTGAAAGTTGCTCTGCGTATTGTCCCCAACACTGGGAGGAACGTTTATTCGGATGTTTGTTTGAATCATGGTGGCTTTGGGAGATAACAGGTAATAAAGGTGTAAAAAATCTTACGTCAAAGTATAAAGTCGTGTCTTGCCCAGTCGTGGGACAGTACAGGCTAATTTAGATTTAGATAGACCCCGATTAGCAAATCACAATCGACCCGTGTAAAACTTAGTCGATTCATTTAATGGCGAGTTTAAATCGGCTCCATTTTGCGCACCCAACTTCACAACAAAGTTTTATAATGAATGAAGTTAAATACCAATTTGCGTCATTAATAATATCCCTCCTGGAATACACACGGTCTTGCGAATTAGGGAAAATGGGTGTTTTTGTTGTTTTGTATGTGCTTACGAGTTTTACCTCTTTAGAAATTTCCAGATGTGAACACAAATTCCTCTCTCACTCACTTCCAAGTTTCATCGCTGTAAATGAATACCTACGCGTACCAATGTCAAAAATACTTTTATACTTAGGTATACTCGACTAAGAGCCCGCGAGGGCCAGACCTTATCTTACCAGAGTTTATCTGCGTATTGTCCCCAACACAGGGAAAAACGACCAGCGACTACAGGTATGGGTTGCGGGAGCGTGACAGTTGACGTAAGAATCAAGAAATTCAACGTCGCTGTCACCCTCCCGCAACCCGCATCCAACCCCACGTTTTTAATAACTTTTGTTTTTGTCTTTGATAACTTGGAAACCTATTTTAAAACATTATAATGAAGCCGGAGTAATAAGGCCAATGGTAGAGGTGATATAGGTTTATTATACTTATTAAGTAACTAGCTTATGCTCGCGACTTCGTCCACCACACGGACCACACAAATTTCAAACCCCTATTTCACCCCCTTAGGGGTTGAATTTTCAAAAACCCTTTCTTAGCGGATGCCTACGTCATAATAGCTATTTGCATGCAAAATTTCAGCCCGATCCGTCCAGTAGTCTGAGCTGTGCGTTGGTAGACCAGTCAGTCAGTCAGTCACCTTTTCCTTTTATATATTAAGATAGCGCAAAAACGTTAACCGTACCATGCTTAATAATAATTCAAAAATCGAACACAAAATGTCAATAAAAATCGAATCGAATCGTGCGACACTAAACCTGATCTATCAAATAGAAAATAATATAATAATAGTCAAGTCAAAGCCTTTGATTTATAAAATTTGAAAACCATAATTCTATTATTCAAATGTATACGCGACAAAGATTGCATAATAATTTGCCGCGTTATATACCAATTTCAATTTATATAACGGCTCACAAAATTATGATTGGCATGTGTACGGCGGGCAGCATACCCTCTCTATTACTCTAATATCGCCTTTATACTATTTATCATAGGGATCATATTGAGTTTGTTGCCTTGTGTACACTGTGGTGAAAAGGCTCATGCCATTAGGATGATTTCCAGACAGTTGCTCGCAAATATCAAGTGTAATGCGAACTGTCACAAAGCATTACGCTATCGACTTGTGACATTCTTTGTCACTGTCTAATTTAAATTTTGTTATTTGGAAACTCAGCAGTCACGTCACATAAATGATTATATTTATCATCATCATCAACCGATAGACGTCCACTGCTGGACAGAGGTCTCTTGTAGGGACTACCACACGCCATGGTCTTGCGCCGCCTGAATCCAGCGGCTCCTTGCGACTCGTCTGATGTGGTCCGTCCACCTAGTGGGGGGTCTTCCAAGTTCCAATACTGCATCTTCCGGTGCGAGGTCGCCATTCCAGCACTTTGGGACCTCAACGTCTATCGGTTTTACGAACTATGTGCCCTGCCCAGCTAGTTTCGAGGTGGATGAGGTAGTTTCAAGGTGGGTGAGCTAATTTCGAGGTGGGTGAGCTAGTTTCCAGGTGGGTGAGGTGGTTTCCAGGTGGGTGAGCTAGTTTCGAGATGGGTGAGCTAGTTTCCAGGTGGGTGAGGTAGTTTCGAGGTGGGTGAGCCAGTTTCCAGGTGGATAAGTCAGTTTAGAAGTGGGTGATCTAGTTTCCAGGTGGATAAGCCAGTTTCAAGGTGGATGAGCTAGTTTCCAGGTGGATAAGCCAGTTTCGAGGTGGATAAGCCAGTTTCGAGGTTGGTGAGCTAGTTTCGAGGTGGGTGAGCTAGTTTCCAGGTGGGTGAGGTAGTTTCGAGGTGGGTGAGGTAGTTTTGAGTTGGGTGAGCTAGTTTCGAGGTGGGTGAGCTAGTTTCGAGGTGAGTAAGTTAGTTTTGGGATATATACTAAATTATGAGAGCACAACAAAATGGTAATTTAAAATATTATGTAAAACAACAAGTCCTTTAAGATGAAGATTAAGAACACCTGTATTCCCTTTACGTTTACTTTATACGTGCGTATAAAACTTGAACGCAAAGTGTGGCATTAAATGTTGAAAACATTCGTATAGTCATCAAGAGAGTTATTCTGTTAGGTATCTTATCCACTTTGCGTCGTACGATAAGGATTTTTATTAGTTCGACTTGTTAAGTAAATTTAACTCCTCATGCGTCGTTTTAGCTTTAGTGTCAAATTTCATGTCAAAAGTACGATTTTAGTCCTTATTTTAACGTTAATTGATAAACGAACCATTCTTTTATTGTTTTAACTACAGTGAAGAAAACGAGAAATTAAACTCAGTACTAACTTACAGAGAAAAAAATCGAATCCAAAGGGGTCTGGGTTTAATTCAAACTGCCATAGCCCTTCCAGGTTAGCCCGCTTCCATCTTAAGGTCTGTATGCAGTTGCGCTGCGCTGCGCGACGCTTCAGTCCGACTACAGAAAGCGTCACTTCAGGCCGCTCACGGTACCTACCGCACTACAGCTGCAGTACGCGGCTGCTCGCGTCACTTGCGCGTCACTTCTATGCCCGATCGCGTACGAACAACAACGTCGCAAGATGAGCGACATTGAAGAGGGAAAGGGTGGAAGCCGACATCCTAGGGGTTGGGAATTTTGAGGATATACTTTTAAGAGCCCGTCATGCGCCAAAAATTAAAACTACGTTATTTATTTTGAGGTCTATCACGCCAATACATTAAATACTTAACTCGATGCGCGTGTATCTTATCCGAGCGCCGTACGCATTCTGAAGCGACGCGACGCGCCGCTGGGTATGTCGCACTAGCGTCGCTGCACCGCGCGTCGCTTCGCTGCGCTTCACAATATTCTCCCAGACGCGCGGCAAAGCGCTGTGCAGCGCCGCTCTAGTGCGATATGCGCCATACAAAATGATAGAAATAATATTTTGACGCACTGTGCCGCGACGTGCAGTGACGCGCAGCGCAGCTTAGGTGCATGTACAGACCTTTAGACTGCATCATTACTTATCACCAGAGATTGCAGTCAAGGGCTAACTTGTCATCTGAATGAAAATAAAATACAAAGATATGACACAAGTTCGTATCGGACTCACTGTGCACTAGGACTAAACCATCAAGAGTGTGCACATGGAGTTTAATGAATTGGCGAGAGTTTTAACGAACGAGACGTATTCCCTCTCGAGAGCGATCCGCCACTTGTTCCAGTTGAATTGGTCCGTATTAAAATATCTATAGCAAGTGTACTGATATAGGAGGTAATAATAATCCTTGTACATTTAAGTGTTGAAAGTCTTGATACTTACCCAATACTTAAGACCAACAATATGTAGAGTGTTCTTGTTGTTGTATTTGTTTAGTTCACCGACTCTAGTACCAGACTCCGTATTATTTTGTTGTAAAACTCCATTCTTTACACCCGTCCACATCCCTCGTATTATAAGTTATAACTTTGGTTCCCAGTGGTTAGTCTCTGTCGTAAATTACGCAAGTCGCTTATGGTACTTGGGATCTAGTTTTCAAGGTTTGGTCGAACACAACGCGAAACTAAATAATACATAACATGTAGTTCTCACTTGAACCACAACAACAATTCCGTTAATAGTGATCTTGCAATAACAAAATTAGCTGCTACTCTTCCATTGAAATCGCATGAGCTATCGTGCTGTCATATTATAAACAATAACAGCCGCACTCAGAGTAGCAAATCGTTACTTAAGATTGAGTAAAAACGAGACAGATTAATGTGAGAGACATAGCTCTGTCTCGTTTAACTCAATTTTAAGTAACGATTAAGTGATTCTGAGTGCGGCTGTTAGATCTAGCTGTTGAATTGTCGATCGAGTATACTAATAATTATACCGTGATAGTGACTGCGACAGGATGAATAAGACACAATGCTGCTAGCCCATATAGAGATAAAGTACGATAATTTATGTATGACCAATGTTTTAAGTAGGTACCTAGGTACGTTTTCATGCGGAAGCTAAATAGAAATTATTCGATGTGTAATAGACATCCTAGACTAGTACACCCTAGACTATACACTAGCCACTAGGATCGAATTACAAGCGCTCCAGAAATCTGCACCAGATCTAGTAGGATCGAAATTATTAAGTTGGCAATACTAGGAACTATTGCAGCGACGCGAGTCTTTGTATCTGACCAAGGCTTTAAACTAAAGTCACTTATGGTAGGTACTTGTGTGTCTAGTTTTAGTCTTTTAGAGCTTGGACGCGCATTTGTTTCAATAAAACGGTATAAAATGGTATAAAACGGTATAAAACACGCCACAGTTGGTCGCCCGTGAGATATTTCTTCATGATTATACTTTGCTTTGAGAATCTATTTATGTATCCAAGTAAGTAAGTACTACAAAGTTTTAATGTTTGAAAAAGCTCGGCGTTGTTTTTCCAATTAATTTTCCTTGAAATAACAACATCCATTATTTTTTGTTTACAACGTGTTAACAACTCTTTATATTAAGACATTTTATAGTTACAACCTTTTTTTTAATGAAAATATTACAATAAAACTTAAAGCTGCCTTATCTTATTACTACAAATCAT
Organism: Maniola hyperantus; assembly: GCF_902806685.2. Classification (NCBI taxonomy): domain Eukaryota; kingdom Metazoa; phylum Arthropoda; class Insecta; order Lepidoptera; family Nymphalidae; genus Maniola; species Maniola hyperantus. Next base: position 2,035,865 of record NC_048546.1, on the reverse strand, counting down.
GCCCGTGTGGAATGGTACCAAGAACGTGGAAATGCAGCCAGCGCGGAAACTGGCTGCATTTCCGCGCAAGACAGCCAGGCTGATCCGTTGTCCAAAAAATGAGCCAGCCCTTCTGTCACCAGATGAGGCTTTTAATTGCGGTGAAATGTTTCGTAATTTTTTTTAGCACTGAGACTCCATGGCCCCAGGGTCTCCACGGCAAACGGAAGAAAAATGTAACTCTCGATAAGAGAGGCATACCTACTTACAACCTGTTTTGTGTGCCTAGTGCTTAGCGAATGTCTACGTCATAATAGCTATCTGCCTGCTAATTTGAACTGTGCGTTGATAGATCAGTCAGTCAGTCAGTCATTGAGTCAGTCACCTTATCGTTTTATACATTTAGAAAGAAGAAGACTAATCGTTAGTTTAAAATCTCCTCAAATGATAACGGCAGTAAGTACTATAGTATATGGAGACATTTAAATGTTCTTTCACTACTTTAAAGCAGATTTTTCTCTCTTCTATCCCGCTTTAGCTCGCAATGTCTAATGCGCAGTTTTATTTCATTACGACGACAAAGAGTTCCTCACGAGAAACACTCGCTAGCTTAATTTCCAAGCTGGTATTACGGACATTCCTTACAACGGCTTAGTTAACGTTAAACTATTTATAGATGTTACAGTTCTCTCTTGTCCGGTCAAAACTACCCTTGACTGCACAAAAACGATCAAAAGTATAATACAGGGTGTAACCAGAACGCTAGCAAAACTTCCAAGCAAATCCAATACCAATAAACATTAGCCTCATTTTGTAATTTTAGTGATTTAGTATTTTTCAAACCCGCAATGTATAGCGTGCAAAACTCAGGTCAATGCCCAGCCTACGACGCGGCATTGACTCCCGAGTGGCCATTTAACATTACTTTTAACTACAAAAACAGTCAAACATACTTTTATAAGTTTAAACTAAGTGGTCAAAAGTATGTATGCCCGCGACTTCGTCTGCGTGGATTTAGCTTTTGGAAAATCCCGTGGGAACTCTTTGATTTTCCGGGACAGAAAGTAGCCTATGTCCTTCCCCGAGATGCAAGCTATCGCTGTACCAAATTTCATCAAAATCGGTTGAACGGATGGGCCGTGAAAGGCTAGCAGACAGACAGACAGACAGACAGACAGACAGACAGACAGACAGACACACTTTCGCATATTTTTTTTAAAAGAATATTAGCCATGTTAAATGACTAATATTCCCCTTTCCTCTCCCATTAAGCGTCAGGCTTGTGCTAGGAGTAGGTACGACAATAGTGCAACGGGCGGGGTTTGAACCGTCGACCTTTCGGTTTTCAGTCCACTCCTATACCGGTTGAGCTATTGAGGCATGAGGATTTATAATATTAGTATCGATGTAACATAGGTAGGTATATTTAAAAGGCAAGAAATGTTTGCTTTGACTGGTGCCTTGTGGAATTATGAATGATGAATGCAAGTAAAGTACCATTGACGTCAGTTATGCGCCATTTAATGGGATTCCGTCGCGTTTATAATATTCCTTTTTAATATAAAATGAAATTTTGATTAAAATTCTTTCCGCTCGAATATTAATGGCGTTCACAGAAAGCTGGAATGATGGCCGAACGAAATACAGTGATTTTTTTATTCCAACCCCTTTTGTAAAAAATGTGCAGTCATATTATATTTTGTCGTTATTTTTGCTGTATTTAATACAGTTGAAATTTCATATTTCTCTATAATGGAATCGTTATGTAATATGTATTTTTATAGTCTTTGGCATTTATATGAAACCTGATGATATAATTGATGACTAAACGAACTTACCTAAGTGAAGTTTTATCACAAATATATGAGTCGATTCATTTCTAAGATATAATATGTGTTGAGAAAATGACAGAACATGCACTTTACCGCAGATTTTTATTAGGTACTTACTACAAAAAATGCAAAGCATCATCCATACCTGCGCGACCAAAGCGACTACGAAACGGGGACGCCAGCCGCGCGGATATTTCTCATCGCTATGTACACCAAGTACCTACGCCACAAGAACATTATGTGTGCACTTATAGATTCGCGTCGTGGACGCTCCCGCATCGCGACCCGCATCTCGCATTCGTGATACGCTAGTGTGGCTGTTGCTTAAGTTTTATTTGTATCGTTATGTCTAAATCCAGTTTCATTTCATGACTACGCGACGAACAAAAGAGCTTTTCCCAAGAAAGACTTTAAAGCCAACGTCTGTAAGGTAAGTTAACGTTAACCTTGTTATTCTAAGGTTTAACTATTTACAGACATACTCAAGGCTTAAGGCTAAGAAACTTTTACTTTGACTTACATTTATAATGTCTTTTGAATGCAAGAAAACCGGCCAAGTGCGAGTGAGGCTCGCGCACCTTTTGCACGATAAATCAAAAACTATGATTCATAAAAATAAATAAAATCTGTTTTAGAATCCACAGGTAAAGGCTTTTCATATGATACCCCACTTGATCTAGTTATTTTACTTCGATAATTGAAAATACTAATTATTAGTTCATGACCACAATTAAATTTTTTTGGGTGATGTAACCACAAATTCACGGTTTTCAGATTTTTCCCTTAATGTCTGCTATAAGACCTACCTACCTGCCAAATTTCATGATTCTAGGTCAACGGGAAGTACCTTGTAGGTTTCTTGACACTTGACAGACAGACAAACAACAAAGTGATCCTATAAGGGTTCCGTTTTTCCTTTTGAGATACGGAACCCTAAAAAAGGTCACCACCTTACAATAGTGTATACAGCAAAAACGAGGTTTCTTGTTAAAGCTGTAATTTTAATTAAACTGGTCTCTTGTACGAGGTGGGTAAAAAACAAGTATTTTGTTGACAAAACTAATTAGTGCTAAACTTTTTTCTTGCTGGACCAGACGGCTGAATTTTTAGGTCTTGTTTTAGTTTATGTTCGTGGTAAGTTCCTTATATATGTACTCTACTCCTTTTAAGGGTTCCGTACCTCAAAAGGAATAAGGAACCCTTATAGGATCACTTTGTTGTCAGTCAGTCTGTCTGTCTGTCCATCATCGACTTATCATTACTACTAGGTACCCTTTAAATATACTTATTAGAAATTAACATTATAAATAATTATTGTTCTTGAAATTAGTGTGGAATCCCTCTCTCTCCTATTAGTTCATCCGAAGATTTACTTGGCAAAAGTGTTCATTGTTTTATTTGTATGTGTTTCAAAAGTTTTTTTCATTATTTTTTATTTTTCCTGGCAAGTGAAAGAAAAGTACCTAGTACGGTCGGCCTCAGAATTGGAGTAGCAATTCCGCGAATCCCGCATAAAAAAGCAGTCACACTTATGACCATTTTCGAAGCACGACACATAGATGTGCGCACAACCGTGCCGTGCAGTGCAAGTGAATATGATCATTAAGGTGCTAAACGAGTTTTGGTCTTTGACTGTACCTATATAATTATGTCTTGGCTGAAATAGCAATTAACAGGCTCGTTTAGTTTAAAAAGGATTCGGCTTGTGCCTCGTTCTTTTACACTTAGGCAGTTCTAGGTCGTAAATTACTTTATTTTAGGCCTGGATATTGAACAAACAAAATGGCACCGACTCAGTGGTGCTTTAGCACCACTGCAACCTCAGTGACGTCTGGATTTCAAACGGGTCGTTTATTAGTATCAAGAGGTGGCGCTGATTTATTTGGTTCCAAAACCGTGAAAAATTTTGTTCGCTTGAAAATATCCATCATTTATATCGATGCCTGGATATAATTATTTAAAAACTTGTGTCACTTATGATACTTCATAAAAATTGTCATATTTCTCGTCCAGTTAGGAGGCAAGAGATAACGGCCGCCACTCACACCGCACTGTAATTGGAAGCTCGCAGACGCTTCAAATTTATTCCCGACGCGCTCGCTCGGAACAATTTGTGATGCTCGGAAATGTGATAAACGTACTTACACCATTTAATACTGCGAAAATTTTTAATGCTTTCCTACTATAACCGTTTCTCATTTAAACTTGGTGATAATTTTGATTTTTTAAAGTCATAAATTAGTTTTGCGGCACGATATGTTTATTATCTGGGAAGCTTAAGTTATATAATTTTTAGGGTTCCGTACCCGAAGAGTGCCGACGGGACCTTACTACAAACCCTCCGCTGTCCATCCGTCCATCCGACTATCTGTCCGTCAGCTGTTTGTATCACATAAACTGTAATAGGTAGAGAGTTAAAATTTTCACAGGGTGTGTATTTCTATTGCCGCTATAATAACAAATAGGGAATAAAAATTTCAAAACGGCCGCCACGAAAATTAAATAAAAGGTAGTGTTGGATAAATCTTGTAAATGTAAATGGTACGGAACCCTTCGTGTGCCAGTTCAACTCGCACTTTTTTTGTTTGATATTTATGATCCTTGAGAGTGTGACATGTTTATTAAAGGGAGCTCTTTTGGATATGAAATGTTATTTTACACTAAAAGCTTTTGAGGAAATTTTCAATTTTTTAATAGCTTGAAAGCGATTTAAACTAATCCTTTATAAGGTATTTGTATGTGTACAGTTTTGCATTCATAAAATAAATTACTTTATGAACTTTGGAATGTAATTAATTAATTTGCACTGAAACCTTTAGTGATAAGCTTCGCTAGTTCTTTTTTTTAAAGAATATATCAGACAATGATGACTAATATTCGCCTTTCCCCTCCAACTAAGCGTTAAGCTTATGCTAGGAGAAGGTACGACAATAGTGCAACGGGTGGGGTTTGAACCGGCGACCTTTCGGATTTCAGTCCGCTCCTCTAACCGTTGAGCTATTGAGGTATTTATGTATCTACAATACCTTCTTTTGTTTTTATCACTGTAGATATCTCAGCATCCATCATCATCATCATCATCATCATCATCAACTGATAGACGTCTACTGCTGGATATAGGACTCTTGTAGGGACTTCCACACGCCACAGACTTGGGCCGCCTGAATCCAGCGGCTCTTTGCGACTGTTTATTGTCGTCTATCCACCTATAGGGCGGTGTCTTTCAACGCTGCGCTTTCTGGTGCGAGGTCGCCAATCTAGCATCTTGGGACCTCGTCTATCGGTTTTTCGAACTATGTAGGTACCATGCCCATTGCCACTTCAACTTCGCAACCAGTAGAGCTATGTCGGCTACTCTGGTTCTCCTACGGATCTCCTCATTTCCGATTTGATCACGTAGAGAAACTCCAAGCATAGCTCTCTCTACACATCTACCTTGTGTTAACAAGTTGCACAACCTCGAGACGTACTTGAAACAAAGATATAATCAAAAAAATTTTTTTTAATCAAATGCCTGAGAGTTCTTCATAATTTTCTTAAACGTTTGTGAACTGTACAAATCCACACTTGGCCAGCGTGGTGCACTATGGTCTAAATCCTGATTTTGAAAGGATAGCCGTGCTCAGTAGTGGGCCGGCGTTGGGTTGAGAGTGAGACTTAAGATGATGATGTTTTTTTATCAATTCTCTTGTCTCTTCTGGCAAATTAAATTATTATTTATTTGACGATTCAAAAGCACTTGAAAGTTTACTTGAATAAAAATATATTCTATTCTATTCTGTTCTATTCTCTTCATCTTCTCAAATCTTGGTCGCGAAAATTCAATATTTTGTCATATTGGCCAAATTTATAAGTACCTACCTAGTACCTACTAATAACACAGAGAATTCAACTTCAAGAGTACGCATCTACAAGGTTTTGCATGACAACAAAATGTGCGGAAGGAGCGCACCGAACCGGCGTGGGTCGACTTTTATGCTAAGCAACTGCCTAAGCTTGGCGATAGGGGGTGTCCGGCTATTAGGCGTCTATAAGTGGTGGTCTGTGACTAATAATAATGATATTTCGAGACTCCACCAATTTCGGAAAACAGATTGTATGGAAAAGAGCTGGCAAGTTAAGCTCAGTAGTATTTTTTTCAAAAGGCAACATGACGTAATAGCTTTTCAATGTAACAAATCATCTAGTAGATTCGGGCGATAGCTTCCATGCAACTTTGTCATTAAGAAATATATCAATGGTATACCAACCTCGACCTATGAAGAAATAAAAACCATTAGTAGTCGAAAGTTTATTGATTACTAGCTTTCCCGCCCTGTATTCGTATAGGTTATGAAAATCCATTACCATACCTACCAAACCCATAGGCCATACCTACGAATATCCATACTTCCATACTAATATTATAAATGGAAAAGTGTGTCTGTCTGTCTGTCTGTCTGTCTGATTAGCTTTTCACGGCCCAATGGTTTAACCGATTTGGATGAAATTTGATACAGAGTTAGCTTATATCCCGCGACTTCATCCGCGTGGATTTAGGTTTTTAAAAATCCCGTAGAACTGTTTGCTTTTCCAGGATAAAAAGTTGTCTATGTCAATTTCCGGTACGCAAGCTAACTCTGTACCAAATTTCATCAAAATCAGTTAAAAATCTGTTGATAATATGACTAGCTTATGCTCGCGACTTCGTCCGCGTGGACTACACAAATTTCAAACCCCTATTTTACCCTCTTAGGGGTTGAAATTTCAAAAATCCTTTCCCTTTTCTATGACGCCTACGTCATAATAGCTATCTGCATGTCAAATTTCAGCCTGATCCGTCCAGTAGTTTGAGCTGTGCGTTGATAGATCAATCAGTCAGTCAGTCAGTCAGTCATTCAGTCAATGGAAGGATAATAAAAACAACTTAACGCAAAAATTAATTAACATTCTCTAAATAAGCAGTCTCATACTCTCAAGAGTTCTTACCTACGTGCAAGATTACACAATTCCTATGCAATCCGAAAACAGTTCAATACCAAAACTTCTGCCACACGTAGAGCTGCCACTCGAAAGCACTCCAGATAACAAGTGTTTCGAGCGGGAATCGAAGCTGGGAAGTCACGTACCGAATTGCCTAACGACCACTCAGGGGCCGTGTTCTCTTATATTAGCATCTAAATGGATTTCAATGTGATTGTACTGAGGATTTTGGTAAAAGAATATCCTGTGTGTAAAATTCTTAGGTTTATCTATCCCAACCCATATTATAAATGCGAAAGTGTGTTTGTCTGTTGTTTTGTCCGCCAATTACGACCCAACGGAGCAATGGATCGACTGCATGTCTTCTCATGTCAATTTTGCTTTAACGGTGAAGGAAAAGCTCGCGAGGAAACCTGCATGCATATGAGATCTTTATAATGTTCTCAAAGGTGTGTGAAGTCTGCCAATCCGCACTTAGCCAGCGTGGTGAAGCCTAAATAATTTTCATTCTGAGAAGAAACCCGTGCTTAGATGTTGAAGTACATAAATGCACTGTGCATGTTAAATTTGAGTTAGGTCACTTTTGCACTAACCGTCCGAGTTAAGCTCATGATGTCACATCGAGGCTTATTATTAAACTAGCTGACCCTGCGAACTTCGTTCCGCCCAACAGTCGATTCAAATTTTTTATTATTTTTTTAAATCCCCACGATTTAGGACTTCAGTACTTTGCAGCATCAGGATTGAGGAGTTAGGATCCGAAGTTCAATGATGTAGCCTATGCTTGGTACCTAAAATAGTTTTGCATCATCCGCAGTTCCTGAAATTTTATAGTTTAGGAGTGCTGTACCCTACATCATCAGGGTTGAGGAGTTGAGACTTGAAGTCTGAGAATAAAGTCGTTGCTTGGTACCTACAATATGAATTCACTATGAACACTTCCTGAATCTTGATAACTCAGGCGGGCAGTAACCCTGCAGCATCAGGATTAAGGAGTTGAATCCAGAATTTTTTATGTGACCACCACGAAAACTTTTTTTGTTGATTTAAAAAAAAAAATTGCAAATCGGTCCAGAAACCTCGAAAAAATCGATGTAGAAAAAAGAACCACCTCCTTTTTGACAGTCGGTTAAAAACCGATTACCTTGAAATATTTACGGAACAATTTTTAAAATATCCCCTTTCTAACAAAAAAAGAATGAATGAAATCGGACTACGCGTTAATGAATTACAACTCAGTATACATTTTAACTTTCATCTCCTCTCCTACGGGAACCATGCTGAATTTCGGGATAAAAAGTATCCTATATTCTTCCTCATAGTATGACCTCAAATCGTACCAAGTTTCATTGGAATCCATTCAGTAGTTTCAGCGTGATGCGCGGCCGTGATACAGACAGACAGACAGACAGACAGACAGACAGATAGACAGACAGACAGACAGACAAAAATGAAAAAAATTACAGTTTTGTGTTCAGTATCGATTATAGAGTGCCCTCGAAAAAAAATTTTCAAAATATCTTCAATGTACAGAATTTGACCTGTTACAGTTTTATTATAAGTATTGATTGAAAATTTTTATTGATATACAGAGTCCCGATAGCTTAGTGATTAAGGCGTCCGCCTCCTATTTGGGAGGTCGGGGATACGCACCTCTAACTTTTCGTAGTTATGTTCGTTTTAGCAATTAAGTATCACAATGCTTTAGCGATGAAGGAAACATCGTGCCAAACTTGCATGCTTGTGAGTTTTCCATAATGTTGTAAAAGGTGTGTGAAGTCTGCTGATCCGCATTTGACCAGCTAAGTGAAGCCTAAACCCTTTTCATTCTGAGAAGAAACCCGCGCTTAGATGGTGAAGTGCATAAACGCACTGCGCATGTTAAATTCGAGTTAGGTCACTTTTGCAATAACCGTCCGAGTTAAGCTCATGATGTCACATTATCGAGGCTTATTATTAATTACATTTTATTGAAATATAGAGCCATGATAGCCTTGTGGGTAATCGTAGCAATTAAAATATATCACTTGCTTTGACGGTGAAGGAAAACATCGCGAGGAAACCTGCAATCTGCGTGCCTGTGAGATCTTTATAATGTTCTCAAAGGAGTGTGAAGTCTGCCGATCCGCACTTGGCCAGCGTGGTGAAGTCTAAACTCGTCTCATTTCGAGAGGAAACGCACGCTTAGTTGTGGAACGGCAATGGGCTTAGATGGTGATGGTGAAGTGCATAATTAACTCCGTTTTGAATTAAATTCGAGTTAGGTCACTATTGCACTAAACGTCCGAGTTAAGCTCATGATGTCACATTATCGAGGCTTATTATTAAACACATTTTATTGGTAAAAGCGTAATATATCAGAAGGATTATCATAATCGGCTCACGCGTATTACGACCGCCGCTGTCCAGTAGCACCTTTGTGATAATGCCATATTTATGGTTTCCAAAAGTCACCATTTACGAGATTTTCCTGTCTTTATGGCTTTTTAATCGATTTGGATAGTCTTTATGTTTCATATTTATGTACGGACAGGCGTCGGAGGTGCGTTTTTATTATTTCGTGACAAGAATAAGTGTGCGATTTCGCCCCAGGCCCCATATTAAAAAAAACCGGCCAAGTACGAGTCAGACTCGCGCACCGAGGGTTCCGTACTACAGTCGTATTTTAAAAAACAAAATAGCCGCCATGAAAATTAAAAAAATAATAATTTATACGATGGTACGGGAACCATTCGTGTGCGAGTCCAGCTCGCACTAGTCAGTTTTTTAGAAAACATATAGGTACAGCCATAGTCAGTCCTATTTTCTAAACGCTTAGATCATATTAGGAGTACGCTACGAGACGACCTTTACGTCCCCTGTTCGATTTCGGTACACGGCGCGCGGCGTCGTTGTACCACAGTCGTACCATGATGTTAATATAATATTATTATGTAAACACAAAATGTTATTATCTAACACGATTTCTTAACCAGTACGAGAAATCGCCCGTCGCACTTGCACACTCGTTCACTCGGTCATATGCGAACTACCCCTATGCACAAAGCTAAGTATCCCAACTACACTTTTAGTATTTGGGATAGTTTTGTCATATGGGATAAATTCGTTCAGTGAAGTGGTGAAACGCTAATGGATTTTATTTTTTACTGATTTAATTGTTATGGTATTTTTCAAACATTTTTTGGGTTCCAGGGTTGGGAGAAAAAAGGAACTTTTATAATATGATCACTTCGCTGTATATCTGTCTGTCTGTCAAGCCCGTCAATGGAGTCCAAAGCTATTGGATACTTCCCGTTGACCTAAAATCATGAAAGGTACCTACTTTTGAAAACCTAATTCACACGAAAAAAGTCGTGGGCATCAGCTATTACCTATGTATATTATAATACACATGGGTGATGTAGAACACGTTGAACTATGTTGGACTTGTACAAAACTCCCAAAAGAGATATTTAAGAAAAAGATCAGCCGTATTCTTTCCAGTCCTCCTGTTACACTGTACAAGTAATCTAGCGCAGTAAAAACCTATTGGGTTTCAGTAAAGTCAAAAGTCTAGTAAGTGAGTAAATGTCAAAATCTGGAATAGAATACTGAGATACATCCTTTATTAAGATTGAATTACTCTTTAATATACTTACCAACTAAAAGTCGCTCAGCGCGCTATGGAGCGAGCTATGTTGGGTATCACTCTCAGGGATAAAATCCGGAACGAGGAAATTCGCAGAAGAACAAAAGTGACCGACATAGCAAAGGATTAGCGCGCTGAAGTGGCAATGGGCAGGTCATGTCTGTCGCAGAATCGACGGCCGATGGGGCAGAAGTGTTCTGGAGTGGAGACCGCGTACCGGTAAGCGCAGTGTGGGACGACCTCCAGCCCGCTGGACCGATGACCTGAAGAAGGTGGTGGGGAGCGGGTGGATGAGGAAGGCTCAGTACCGAGTTTGGTGGCGTGCTCTTGGAAAGGCTTATGTCCAGCAGTGGACGCAAACAGGCTGATGGATTGGATTGGATTGATACTTACCTAATTAAGTTGCACAATTTAATTGAATAGGCAAAAATACTTAACTGACTTTTAAGACTTCAATTTCTAAGTATTTAGGACCTTTGTTTATTGATTTCTTCCAGTCTCCAACCCCGATAGTATTATGTAGTCTGGCAGCATAAACTTACAGCACAGACCCCCATCTATAGACGCCTACGCGCCTATCGCCAAACTTAGGCAGTTGCTTAGCATAAAAGTCAGCCCACATCCGTTCGGGTCCTTCATTCCGCACATTGTCTTGATTACGTGACTTTTGAGTCCACCAATCACAACAAAGCATTCTCCCCTGTCTCCCGCCAACATTTTACGAATTTGTTTTCATGCATAGGTAACCTTGTATATACTCGAGGTTGAATTCTATGTGACCTACAGTGACGACTCTGCTAAAAAAAATTACTATCATTATGGCTCTGCAAGTTTTCCTTCAAAACAAATTCGTTGCCCATTAATTATCGTTTCCACAGCCGCCCATGATTTATAATCTCAGTTGACTAGCGGAATGTCGCTTTCCAAAAATTGACCTTGCAAATTGGACACAGCCGAATTGTGCCAAGAATTTTAATATCATATTCAAAACAACGTTCATATTTCATTTCATAAGCAAACATGTCCCGTCCGTGACAGGGTGTCTACGAGCGAGGTTCGTTCAGATAGACCGGCGTGCAGCAGAGCAAAGGGGTTTGAATTGTTTAGTATGGAGCCTGACCTGCCTAAATCTCCGCCATTTCGACCTGCCGATAGGCTCTGTTGTTTATTTGTACTCTTTAGCGCTCCAGCTGCCAACCGGTTCTAGTCTAGGTGAAGAAAAATGCTCTCCGAGCCGGTCTACCTGAACGGACCCTAATTCGTTAAAAATAAGTACGCAACCCATTTTTTTGTAACCCGTTACGTAACGGTGTGACAGAGGGCGCGGCGGTCGAATCCCTTGGACGCTGAACGTTAATTAAGATAACTCGGACGGGGAACTAAATTTGTTTTAACAAATTGCTCCAACGGCCTTCAGAGATAAATCTAAAATGTGCTAATGATTTTCGGAACAAAATTTTTTGGCGTGGAATTTCTTTTCCTGAAATTGTAATGAACTGTCTACAGAATTGGCTGGGGGGTGATTAAAGTTTGGAAGTACCTAAATTTGGCATTTGCTTTATTTTAATAATTTCTTCTTCATTATCATCATTATCAACCGATAGACGTCTACTGCTGGACATAGGTCTCTTGTAGGGATTTCCTCACGCCGCTCTTTTGCGCCGTCTGAATCCAGCATTTGCCTGCGAATCGTTTGATGTCGTCTGTCCACCAAATGTCCAGTCTTCCAACCACGTAGAGGTTATCATTTAGAGCATCTTGTCTATCGGGGTTTCGGACTATGTGCCACTGCCACTTCAGCCTCGCAACCCGTTGAGTTACTCGTATTTATGTCGGTCACTCTGGTTTTCCTACAGATCTCATTTCTGGTTTGATCATGTAGAGAATAGAGATTCTCCAAGCATAGCTCTCTGTCGCCCGCTGAATGAATCTGAGCTTTAAATAATTTCTTATACTTCGATAATTATTTTTTATAAGAAAAAAATACATTTCAATTTTTCTTTGCTTGTACTTCTTACTTCGGTATTTTGTACAGAAAAAAAACGATTAAATATTTTTCCATTGCCCGAGGGCAGTCTTCTTTGATAGGCCTCTATAAATATTTGATAATTTTATTATGTTCGCCAATTGTACCTATTTTTACTTATTATGTTAATTTATTGAAATTATTTGTATTTCTCTTTGAAGTACCTACCATATAATATTTCATTTAATTCTTAGGGCCCACTTAGGTACATATGACAGTTAAACTATAAGTAGTTAAGTAAATTTATTTTAAAAAAATATGCACAATAAGTGATATAATTTGCCGTGGAGACCCTGGGGCCATGGAGTCTTAGTGCTAAAAAAATTTTACGAGACATTTCACCGCGATTAATAGCCTCAACTGGTGACAGAAGGGCTGGCTCATTTTTTGCGCAACGGATCAGCCTGGCTGTCCAGCGCGGAAATGCAGCCAGTATTCTTGGCACCATTCCACGCGGTCATGATTTATATAGTAATTAGATAAGGCTAGCTTTAAGTTTTATTGTATTAACAAAAAAAAAAGTGATATAATTAAAAATCTGATTGTAGTCAAGTGTCAGTCTATAAATTAATAAAATAAACATAAGATCTCTTTCACTGTAATCATTATAATCTATATAATATGTAAAGGGAAAAGCTGACTGACTGACTGATTTATCAACGCACAGATAAAACATCTGACTGACGCTAGAGGTCAACAAACATTGCCTAAGTAGGTCACTCAGAGTCATTGCCACGTCTTAGGTGGGGGGTTGACCCGAGTTTTGCGCGCTATACATTGCGGGTTTGAAAAATAGTAAATCACTGAAACTACAAAATGTGGCAAATAGTTATTGGTATTGGATTATGTTTAGGTAGTATAACAATAACGCTAAGTTTTTGCTAGCGTTCTGGTTACACCCTGTATATTTAGATTTACAAAACACCACCAAGACACCTAACATAAAACGTTCAATATAAGTCTATAATTAAATTAATTAATACAGACCAACCGCAAACGGTAGGGGCTAAATGAAAAGCTATAAAAGTCAGTTTCCTTGTAATTTTCGCGGCCATAATTACAGGCATCAGGCATCGTTCGTGGACGGAAATAATGAACCTTCCTGAACAAGTCTAAAAAATATACATTGACTAGCTGGCCCGCCCAGGCTTCGCTTACTTTATATACCTACGGGGCCCGTAGGTAAATAGAGACATAAATATATTATCAAAAATTAGCTAATAAGGAATATGCATGTGGTTGAAATTTACTTGATTTTTCCTCCGCGAATCTTTACTGTTTTTACATTAAATCGCAACCATTGTTTTTTTATTTAGTTCATTTTTAATTGCATAAATTATTATTAATTAAAAAGTGCAAAATAAGCGAGCGAAATTTACATTTGCGAATCACCATTGGTCGAAACCGACCGTGACGTCATGATTCACGTTTTCAAATTTTTCTTCTATAGTAATACTGTCAGGTGACAGATGACTGACGTGAATCGTGACGTCATTCAAAGCCCGCGTAATATGGCGGCGTTTGAACAGATCTAATTTTAGCAATGTTTTAAATATTATTTTAAAAAAAATTAGCATTTCACACAATATCTATATTTTTTACTATGTTATAACAATGTAAAAAGCGAATTAAAATTATAAAAAAATACATGTATATTCCATATTCCGTCGCAGCATCAGAAATCCGCAAAATTGGCATTGTAGCTAAGTCGCAACGATGTAGCCTCGTGTCAAAGGGGTCGCGGTGAAAGTACGAGGTGACCCCGTTACGCCGAGTGCACATTGGTGACTTACGAAATGGCACTCTATTTTTGTTGCAACGTGTTTTACCGAAAACTAGAACTTTTAATTAACGTTTTAACGACTAAGTATATTTTTGTTAGTTGCCGGGTACAAAACAAACACGCATTTTTTTTTATTCGATGAAGATACCTCCGAAGATACCCTGATGGATTGGGAAAGCGAATCGTCAGGCATGAGAAAGGGGGCCTGCGGGGTGATTCGCTAACTCAGTGTCAATGTTAGAGCCTCAATAGCTCAACGGGTAAAGCAGTGGACTGAAAATCGAAAGGTCGAGCGACGGTTCAAACCCCGCCCGTTGCATTATTGTCGTGCCTACTCCTAGCATAAGCTTGACGCTTAGTTGGAGAGGAAAGGGGAATATTAGTCATTTAACATGGCTAATATTCTTATAAACAAACCAAAAAAAAATGATAGCCACTGAGCTCATTTGACATTTATTTTTAATCCACTGAAGGTTTACTACGAAAAAATATTTTGAAATCACTCAGTGAATAAGCAAACTACAAGAACTGACCAATGTCAAATGAACTCGGTGGTCTAATTTAGTACTATCATTAGTGTTAGAGGCACTGAGTTAGCGAATCACTACGCTGGACAAGAAAACTGGTTACCGGCACGACACTCAGCAGTCACGTGTACTTCTTCTTATAGACGTATTCCTCATTGCTGAGGGTCGAAACCCCTTTCCACAGTCCGTGCGAGCCGGACACAGTGCCAGCAGGCAGAAGACTCCACCGAAGAAAATAGTTCATTCATCAAATCCGGTTCGAAGGACCGCTTGTTTGATGTCATTCCTGACTGTAGTAGGCACTGGTAAGTTTAAGGTATCTTCTCTCTTCGGCAGAATAATTATACACATTTTATAATGTAGATTTTCCCGATGTAGACATGGCCCCACAAGGCGATTGCACCCGCCGCCTTTTATCGCCAGCCCCATTTAAATTCATCGGGACATTTCGCCGGCTTTGTTTCGGCGCAACATCGCGATTTTAATCACTTAGGCCGGCGGCGCGCGACGCGTCGCAGCTGTATCCTTGAATAAGCAGCCTTGTTAGGATGCCTGTCCACTCCACGTTGAGAACTTTTGCGAGAAATTATCATCAACCCAGCCCACAACTGAGCACGGGTCTCCTCGTAGAATGAGAAAGGTTCAATCAACAATACCCCGTAACGCGGTGTCTTGCGTGAGCGACGAATACTACGCGACGCGACGCTGCGAACGCGACGAACGCGATCAACTCAACGGCATACCGTGCTTGCGGCCTATATGGCAGTCTGCGGCGAGACGTGACGTTAACGCGTACTTGTTCAAGCAAAATTGTACTCCATGATTCAAGAATTAATGACTAAAATCACGTAGGACATTTGTCGCGTGTAGCATCGCATCGCATTACGTCCCGTCGTGTCGCGTTGCGTCGCGTCGTATTCGTCGCTCACATAGGACACCGCGTTAATGCCCGCACTAGAGTGCATAAATCTTGTTGAAGGCTCTAACCAGCGCTCTGGAGTGGTTCATTCCTGGAAGATTCCTCTATCGAATGAGTGTGTCGTAATAGCAGTAGGTTAACAGGGTAAGTTGTGCCAAGCTTTCTGGAATGCCACAGACAGGTTCGGGACCCATCTGTCGCTCCCTGGCACCCCTCTTTGCGAGTTCATCGGCTTTTTTCGTTGCCTTCAATTTCCGCATGCCCTGAGAAAATCATTCTCACTGCAGAGATCGTGTTCTCAAGCTCGTAGTAAGTCGCCCTAACAGCGACATTTCAAGCAACCCTTTAATTGCGACCTTTTTTACAAAGCCAAAAATCACGCCACCTTAATATTTCTCGCAGCTTTTTTGGCGGAACGAGGTTGCCTTTAGTTGATTCGGTCGTTTTTAATTACAGCTAGGTTTCAGCTTTTTGTGTGACGTTATTCAGTTCAGGCGGCACCTATTTAGAACTTTATTAAAATAAAATGGTTGAACTGTGCACCTATGTGGTGCTGATGTGGTGGTGTCTGACTCGCGCTTGGCCGCTTTTTGTTTTTATAATCAGAGACTAGAGAGAGTTCAACCACCTTTCAAAAGTCAACTTAAACTTCTTGAGGCAACCTGCATGCTGGAGAGTTATCTACGAGTATGTTCGCAAAGGTGTAACCAGTCCGCCAATACGCACTTGGCCAGCACGATAGATGCCCAAACCATTCTCATTCTGAAAGGAAGGAAGTGATGGCTTCATTAGGATAATATGATGAAGTACTTAATACTTGCAGATCAATTAGATTGCTCATGTATCAGAAGCCATACAATCCCGCCTCACTGAATCAATCGAACGTAATCAGCTTGCACGGCCGATCGAGCGCTGCTTTGCATACTCACGCGATACCTACAATTCCAGGTATTGTCGAAGCTAGGTATTTTTAAATGACCTAAGTGTCTGGACGATTCAATATTAAGATTTAAGCTTATTTACGCCAAGGCAACATAGTGTGAAACTGGCATACCACAAGGCTGCATAAGCATATAGGCTGGTGACCGATCAATAAAAACCGGCCAAGTGCGAGTCAGACTCGCGCACTGAGGATTCCGTAATACAATCGTATTTTATCGACATTTTGTATGATAAATAAAAAACCATTATACCTAAAAATAAATAAAAATCTGTTTTAGAATGTACAAGTGAAGCCCTTTCATATGATACCCCACTTGATATAGTTATCTTACATCGAAAATTGAAAATACTAATTATTAGTTTATGACCACAATTTAATTTTTTTTGTGTGATCAGACCACAAATTCACGGTTTTCAGATTTTTCCCCCAAAGCCAGCTGTAAGACCCACCTACCTACCAAATTTCATGATTCTAGGTCAACGGGAAGTACCCTGTAGGTTTCTTGACTGACAGACAGACAGACAACAAAGTGATCCTATAAGGGTTCCGTTTTTACTTTTGGGGTACGGAACCCTAAAAACAAATAACAAAGATTCATTCGACAAACTAATTCTGGCAAAATTATGAATCATTTTATCATCGTCATAAAACTTTTGGTTCTACAAATAATTCACTTGATAAAACAAATTACCAGACAAATAGTCATTTCATAAAATACCATTTGACAAACAATTGATTTCTTAATCGTGTTAATTAGTAATACAACAAATAGCATATTATTATTTTTAATAAAATGCTCTCCCCGTATAAATTAAGTTAATGATATTATAGGATAGGAAAAAAACAGGCACAGAGAACTTAGGCTGCAAGAGCGAGCGAAGCAAGCTCGGGACTCGGGGCACTACGTCTCGGATGGGTTAAGTTAGAAGGGGATCCCCTTCGTGGTTATTTCTTTTTAAAACACCCAGAAAAGGAGCCCCGCGAATCGGGGCTCCTTCGACCTGGCCTCCGTCGCATAGCGGTTGCGACGTCGGCCTCCTATTCGGGTCGTCGTCGACGTCTGTAACCCAACGTGCCCGGGATCGAACCCCCGACCTCCAATTAGGAGGTGGACGTCCTAGTCACTAGGCTAGGCACATTTTATTATTATTTACGAAACTAGGATATTAATGCTTCCAAAACGCTCCGTCAAACTGTTTATTTCGTCATAATCGACTTCATTACGGGAACATTAGAGCACGCGTTAAATACGCGTAAAGTACAACGTAAGCGGACAACCACTAATGAAAATTTATTAAGTCACTTTCACATGACACGCGCGTGACACTGCGTTTAGATTATACACGTGTCATTCGATTAGCTGCTGTAAGAAATCTTTTGTGACTAATTCTGTTCCTAACAATCTTTTAAATTACCAAAACAAGTCAATTTAAAAAACCACGATTGCCCTAAAGCAAAATTTTTAACAAATTAAAATGGTACCATACAGCCGCCATGTTAAATTCTTTCCAAAAAATTATATTCCATGTCACTTGGGATAGTGTAAAAATTTTAACGACACCTTAGGGTGAGATCTATAGAGCGCACTCTGACTTAGTTTAGATTTAAGATAGAGTTAAAACGAGACAGAGCTGTAACTCTCATATAAATCTGTCTCGTTTAAGTCTGAGCAAAGTCAAAGTGCGCTCTATAGATCTCAGCCTCAAACATCTAATTTTTTTCAAGCATTTAGAAGTTATAGTGAAATAAAGAAACTCACATACTCCCTGAAAATATTACACTCATTATTTCTGACAGTCTTGTAACAACTGGTATTGCTATCGTTTCATAATGTTCATTATGGAAAAGGACATCAGTAGATTTATACCTGTTAATTTTGCTATTTGCTTAGTAAAAGCACACAACAAGCATCTGTATTTTATTATTTTATATTTTAATCAAAACAAGGGAACGTTAACTGTCGCGTTAACCGCGGTGATTGTGAAGCAGCCATAAGCAATCATAGAAGCTGGGGCTTTCATTCACACAATCATATCGTTGCGAGTTCATTAGTGACGGATTATGACGTAAGAGCATGACAGATGTTAGTGAGGCACATAATAATTATTATTAATGACTAGCTTATGCTCGCGACTTCGTCGGCGTGGACTATACAAATTTCAAACCCCTATTTCACCCCTTTAGGGGTTGAATTTTCAAAAACCCTTTCTTAGCGGATGCCTACGTGATAATAGTTATCTGCATGCCAAATTTCAGCCCAATCCGTCCAGTAATTTGAGCTGTGCCTTGATAGATCAGTCAGTCAGTCAGTCAGTCAGTCAGTCAGTCAGTCAGTCAGTCAGTCAGTCAGTCAGTCAGTTACCCTTTCCTATTATATATTTAGATGGAAGATGGATGTAATAGACAGTCATCATCATGATAAACCTATCGCCAGCTCACTACCGAGCACGAAGCTCCTCTCAGAAGGGTTTAGGCCATAGTCTGGGCCAGAGCTGGGCTGAGCAAGACTTCACACACCTTTGAGAACTTTGAGGCAGGCTCACTGCACGCTCAGTAGTGACTTAGTGAGTCAGCGATGGGTTGATGATAGAGATGATGATAATGATGATGATATAATCAATACCTACCCATATTATAAATGTTTGTTGTGTTTGTTGGTTTGTTTATTTTGTCCTTCAATCACCTCGCAATGGAGCAACGGATTGACGTGATTTTTGCATGGGTATAGTCAAAGACCTGGAGAGTGACATCGGCTACTTTTTATCCCGGAAAATTAAAGAGTTCCTACGGGATTTTTGAAAAACCTAAATCCACGCGGACGAAGTCACAGGCATCAGCTAGTATACTATAGCGGAAACCATCTAATTTTTCGCTCGATTTGTAGTCCCTCCTTCCCTAATCCCTCGGCAAAACGTGAAATCAAGTAGATCATACAAACATAACCCTATTCGCCCCTTTCTCTTATCGATAGGTAAAACAGAGCTATATATACGTTCTAGTACACCTAGACCTTCTACATAATGCTAGTTACTCGTTATGCACCCCGCCACTCGAAAGTCACTCATTAAATGTGTTTTACACCGTATAGTTCGCCTTCAAGTGTAGCTGCAACTCTTGGGGTAAGGTTCCGTAGTGCATTACTTAATGCACTACGGAACCTTTCATACGGATTCATAACCCCTTTTTTTGTAGGAGTAGGAAAAATCCCTTCTGGACTTCTGTCTATCGACAGGGTGTGTCCGACTCGCACGGACTAAAAGACCAAGTGCGAGTGAGGCTCGCGCAACCAGGGTTCCGTACTATAATCGTATTTTTTCAACATTTTGCACGATAATTCAAAAACTATGATGCATAATAATAAATAAAAATCTGTTTTATAATGCACAGGTGAAGCCCTTTCATATGATACCCCACTTGATATAGTTATCTTACTTTGAAAATTGAAAATACTAATTCAAACGAGACAGAGCTATATCTCTCACATAAATCTGTCTCGTTTTAACTCAATCTTAAGTCTGAGCAACGTCTAAGTCTAAGTCGCTCTATAGATCTCAGCCTAACTTAGCGAAATTAATTCTGTACGTTATTTTTAAGCAATCAATTTTGGACTTCGTTTTAATCGATAACTAATTAAATATCATGTGCGAAAACATGATCATTGGCATGCCATTGCCATTTTCAGCTTGATCCGTCTAATAGTTCGAGCTGTGCGCTGTTAGAACAGTCAGTCACCTTTTAATTTTAGGTATAGTTAGATGTAGATTCATACGGAACCACATCACATTTCACCCTTTCCTCGTGGCAGCTTACCGATTTCCCCACTTTTCCCCTGTAAGGGTGTAATAATCTCTTGAGCAAAATTACGCAATTCAAGCTGTATTTCAAATTGCCTGGCAACGGGGTTTACGAGAGGAAAACGTGTTAGAAATTAACTACAGGCTGGTGATTCTCTATGATTCTCTATGTTTTTAGGGTTCCGTACCTCAAAATGAAAAAGGGAACCCTTATAGGATCACTTTGTTGTCTGTCTGTCTGTCTGTCTGTCTGTCAAGAAACCTATAGGGTACTTCCCGTTGACCTAGAATCATGAAATTTGGCAGGTAGGTACATCTTATAGCTGACATTTGGGGAAAAATCTGAAAACCGTGATTTAGGGTTCGATCACACAAAAAAAATTAAATTGTGGTCATGAACTAATAATTAGTATTTTCAACTTTTGAAGTGAGTGACTATATCAAGTTGGGTATCATATGAAAGGTCTTCACTTGTACATTCTAAAACAGATTTTTATTTATTTTTATGCATCATATTTTTTGAATTATCGTGCAAAATGTCGAAAAAATACGACTGTAGTACGGAACCCTCATTGCGCGAGCCTGACTCGCACTTGGCCGGTTTTTAAAAAAATATATGAGATAGGCTTTCGCTTGATGATAATCATTGCTGATAAACAGAGCAATGATAAGGTCTAGGTTGGAGCGCTTGCCTAGGCTCTAGAAGGTTGGCATTCTTGCCTTGAAGGTTTTACTGAGGTTATACTTAGAAGGAAATACAGACGCCGAAATTTGAATTTTCAATATGGGCCTTAAACTAGATCACGCTGTTGTTCAACATCTTCGACTGTGTAGTACAGTAGAAACTCGATTATCCGCCCCTCAGTTATACGGATTCGCGATTATCCGGACTACCAACCGAAAATTATTCGGCCAAGTGCGAGTCAGACTCGCGCACCGAGGGTTCCATACTCTGGTATTTTTTCCGCCATTTTGTACGATAAATCAAAAATTATTATGCATAAAAATAAATAAAAATCTGTTTTAGAATGTACAGGCAAAGTCCTTTCATATGATATCCTACTTGGTATAGTTATCTTACTTTGAAAATTGAAAATACTATTATAGTGAACTTGAACTACATAATATGCACAAAACCCGCTTTTCTTCATAAAATAAAATAAATAAAAATAAAATAAAAATCTTTTTTATTCTAATAAACTTTTACAAGTACTTTCGAATAGTCGGATGCATCTACCACTGGTTCGGAATGCCTTTCCTACCTACATACATTCGATTATCCGGATTTTCGATTATCCGAATCCCTAACGACAACAATTAGTCTGGTTAATCGAGTTTCCACTGTACCTAGGTACTTAAACTACGTACATAGTACGTATTGTTCTTTTTTTTTTACTTTTTTTTTTTTCAGATACAAGTTAGCCCTTGACTGCAATCTCACCTGATGGTAAGTGATGATGCAGTCTAAGATGATAGCGGGCTAACCTGGAAGGGGTATGGCAGTTTTTATTAAACCCATACCCCTTTGGTTTCTACACGGCATCGTACCGGAACGCTAAATCGCTTGGCGGTACGGCTTTGCCGGTAGGGTGGTAACTAGCCACGGCCGAAGCCTCCCACCAGACCAGACCAGAAATTTAGAAATTATATATATTCCAAACCCCTGCCAGGAATCGAACCTGGGACCTCCCACTAATAAGACCACAGCGCTCACCACTGCGCCAGGGAGGTCGTTCTACCACGTACCAAGCTATTCCATAGGTATATACAGTAGAACTAAGCCAAAGCAAACGGTCTCTGTTCGGACTATTTACCCACGTGCCTGCAGACGAACGCGCGGGACATGCTCTGAAATATGTATCAGTGTACTGTTTGTTTTGCCATTTTGAGGATTTGGTTTGTCTATACCCGTTTATTTGAGTATTGAAGAACTTTTAAGCGCACACCACATTTCTACGTAAAAATAATATACACACTTACTTACACACACGCCCACACCCACACACACACACACACACACACCCACACAACCATACACCCACACACATACGCATATACACACGCCATGTGAATTTTTATTGTATTCTATTTTATTTTACTTATTTATCTTATTTTATTGTTTTATTTAGATTTTATTATTAAGTAATAGTTAGATACTCAATAATTGTTTTGTAAATTAAAAAAGCTTATGTAACAGGGAAGGCACTGGCTCCCATGACACAGTTTCTACTTCTTTGGGAGCCAGTGGTCAAAGTCTTATGTGTCAAATCTTTTTGCAAATAAAGATATATTATTATTTTTATTATTATTATTATTTATAGAGAAAGAATGGAGTGGTTTAAGACAACGCAACGATCGTGGTAGGCTCACAGCAACGCCGTGCCCAGGAATCGATTTTGAAAGTATACCTACTATTAGCATAAGCAATCGATTGATATGCATTGTCACCACTAGGCTGCACGCTCCTCAGCTAAGATTCTAAAGGTACGCTTACACGGTCAATTTTACTACTCTTGCGCTCCGCCTCTGGAAGGTGGGAAAGTCATTTGTGGGAATGAGTGTAATATTTTATAATAAAATTCCACAAGCAATTTTAGCCTTTACACAAGTTTAAAAAATGTGTTAAAAGTATGCTCCTAAAAAAAGCATATTATACAGTCGCAGACTATGTAAACGATAAAAAAGCTTGGATTTGACTCGCTCCAGCAATGCACGGGGCTGCAATGGCTTGTATAGTACGGTATAATAACATTGTAAATTGAAAAATTAAAAAGAGCAACCGCCGAGTTTCTTGCTGGTTCTTCTCTGTAGGAACGGCATTCCGAACCAGTGGTAAATCAAAACTACCTGACTATTCATAAGCACTTGTAAAAAGTTTACATGAATAAAAAAACATTCTATTCTATTCTATAATTGAAATTCCGCAATTCCAGGCAATTTAGTCAATTATGCCGTCACGGTCACATGAAGCAATTTACTGCAATAACCAGCAATACCTGGAAATTTCAGCAATGTTATCACTGCCCATATCCTAAATGCGAAAGTGTGTTTTTTGTTGGTTTATTGGTTTGTCCTTTAGTCACGTCACGGGATTTTTAAAATCCTAAATCCACGCGGATGTAGTCGCAAGCATCAGCTAGTACGAAATAATTGCTCCAGATTGCTCCACTTATTGCTCCATACGGTTGGCCGATCCATACGTGTTGCCGAGCAACAATTGCTTAAAACTGCCCATGTAAATGCACCCATAACTATAATAACTAACATTCTAAAAACTTACCCTTTGAAATTTAAACCACTTTGAAGTTAGTAGGTATGTGCTAATTACCTAAAAAAGATAAAAACAAAACATAAGTAAATTGTCACTTCTAGTTATTTTATGTTGGTGGAGCATTAAATGAAGTTGCATCAAATAATGATCATACTTAACTCATAACATATTTTGCATGTCAATGAGGAAGTTTCAGGGCGCACGTTCCATAAAATTTTCACAGATGGCGCTGTTGACTGGACTCACTAAAAACGAAAAATAATACCTATATCTATATGATTTAGTCAGAATGTCAGCATTTTCGTTGCCAACTATTCCAGCATGCTCTGGAACCTAGCGTAGAACCACCCGGTATTGGGCCAGGGTGTATCTGCAGTTTTCAACCAGTCTTGAGTTAACAACCTCAGAGGATAGAGCTGAAAGAGCTGCCTGGCTGTCCGTATGTTTTATTGACGTTGTTGTTTTGCAGGATGTTTTACGCACACATTATTATAGCGTATACCTTCGCTCGGAAATTATTTTTCGTTTTTAGTGGGTGCAGTAAACAGAGCCATCTATGAAAATTTTATGGAACGTTCGCCCTGAAACTTCCTCATTGACGAAACATATTGGATATTAATTATTAATTTTATGTTAACATATTATGTACAATGTTTCTTGCAAATAAAAATTTCATTTCATTTCGGAAGCGAGCATTAACTCGCTGGCTACCAGTGGCGTTCACAGGGGGTTGAAGTCATGGTAGGCATTAGTTCGATAATTACCTATTTACCGTCAGTTCATAATAAATTCGCATTGAGATATCTAAATTGGGGAAGCAGCGCTCTTACGTCTCTATGAGCTGCACGCCACTGCTGGCTACCAATACTTCTAGCTCAATAGGCTACTTGACTCATATCTAATTTCGTCCAATAAATGATTATTTATTATAGTATTTTGCTTAAGACAACGAAATATATCAATAACAATTATTAAAAACGCAGGATGGATATATAAATCCAGTTTAAAAAAATACAGTTTTTATTTTTATTTGAAACTCAGAAAACGCTGTCAGCCATGATGTGACGTCATTAAATATGTAAACAAACAAATGTCATCCCTATTGACTAACGTAGTATCCATATATATAAAATTTCAAGTCCTCCTGACTAACTTATATATCAATGCACAGCCTAAACATCTAAACAGCTGGTTCTAGATACATGAAATTTGGTGGGTGTGTTCTTTGTAGGTAAAGAGAAGGTATCCACTAGGAAAGGATTTTTTGAAATTCCACCCCTGAGTGGGTTAAATGGGGGTTTGAAATTTATGAAGTTCACGCGGGCGAAGTTACGAGCATAAGCTAGTTTTTATATATTTCTAAAAACTCATAGTAAACGTAAAAAATTATCGTTTTCTCTATATAAATTGAATAAGTTATTAAGTAAGACTTACAACAAAGTGATCTTTGCAAAAATAAATTTGGGTTGCAGTCGTTAGTGATATAGGATCCCTTTAAGCAAGTCTTCGCGTGTTACGTATATTTATTTCACTGGGCACTCTAATCCACAACTTTCCTGTGGTCTTTATCGATGCGTTTTTACATTCTCGGATGATACAATAACGATAATTACTATATTTTTCATGTAAACTAGTATAGAAGTCATGTTTATTAAACTTTGGTAGGTTATGCTGTTGTTTACAAATGCAGACGTCAGAGCACAGATAATCTATCGGCCAAAAATGGCCGACAGTGTTTTCACCTGTCTAAGAAAAATATATTTTTAAATTAAAGTTTTACGGATTTTAGGGCGCAAAAAAATATAGTGTTAATTTTTTTGATCTAATAGGACAAATATTAACCATTTAAGACCTACTTAAAAAAAGTGTCAACTAGCCCATTCCGAACATCGAAGCCGCAAAAATGTTTGATGGTTCAAGCACCGGGTTGGGGCCACAACGTAAGCGTTATTTTTCGGACATAGCCCTAGAGAGAGAAGTTATTATCAAGGCCTTTACATGAAACATTTTTGTCAACAATAAAGTTGTAAATAAATAAATAAAAACTGTACAAATTGGTAATCCTATTCCCCGATGGAGGAAGTCCAGCTCATCTTTTCTTTTTTTAATTTCTGTTAATACTGATTACTGACAAATTTCTTTTTATAAGACTAAGATATAAAGTAGCATTCATTATATGGATAATGTTTTCTTTTTGTCGGTTTTACCGTATTAATTTTATTTAAAATTCCTTTCCATTCATCCATTTGGCTACTTAGTAGTCGGAGAAGGGATTGTTGCGGTTGAGATAGGCATTGAAATTGAACTAAACTTGAAGAATTTCTTAATTCGCTCACAATCGCTCCTTAAACTAAGTTATATTGGAAATAGCGAGCAGTCATCCAGTAGAAACGGCAAGTTTATAGAGGCCTCTAACTTCACGAGCATTGTGCGGTTGTTCTAAACGATTCTCTGAGAGCTCAGGCTTTACACAATGCCAATATTACTAGGGTCAAGACCATTATTGTAAAATTAAGATTTGATTCCGATGGCGACGTTCTAAAGTTTTGAGTCCAGAGTTATGTGTACGCATTCCTTGTTCAACTTTTCTCTATTCATATAAAAGCCTCAAGAAATAAAACGCCTCAGCAACAATTTAAAGTTTTCGACAAGGTCATAGCGGTTTGATGACAAGCACATAGTTTTGTTAGTTTTAAATTAAATAAAACTTCTTAATAAAATTTGATTCAATTGCGCAAGAGGCCCTAACGAGTAGACTAACATAAAATACATGGACTGTATTATTATACCTACATTCGATAAGCGGATTAAACGTCTTTGACCTAAGAATATCTTAAACTATAGAGTCTTTACAAACGACTTGTATGTAGTATGAGTAGTTAAATACATTAGTCATAACAGAGAATGAATGGAGCCGTTTAATATTAATTAGCGTCTCATAGTCACGTTCATGTTCCGGTGTTGTTCAACAGATTAGTTTGAGAATATGGCCGCTCGAGGTTTTTGTGCAATGGTTCTAGGGTAGCATCAACAAAATCATAATATTTTAGTAGATTATTAACCAAGGGGACAAAGCAGTGTCTTCTGTCGCGGGTGACGATTTAAGTTCACCCAAGACTAAGACAGCTTTATCACCAAGGAAAATACTCTAGTTTTCGTACCATTTGCGAAAAAATTAACACAATAATAATATGAGATAAGCATTTATTAGACGTATTTTTAGAACATTACCTTATTTATAAAAATAAATTAAAATAAACTTAACGTTTATGTATTTAAAGAAAACAAAAACGCGGCAAATTCCTAGACTAATATTTTTTTGTCGGAAAAGCAAAGGCATCAAGCTTATACGGCCTCGTCGGTTTTTGTAATTTTATTTAATAATCATAACTGCATAATAAATGCGTATTTCTTTTTCAAAAAGATGTATAATGCTTTATATACAAACTCAATGGTGTAAACACAGATGTGGTTCAGTATAAATTTCGGTAAGTATTCCAAATTTAAATCACATTCTCCCCCTAGAGGATGAATAAAATACAGTACAATTTTCTTTCCCTGTTTTTAACAGATTAAAAATGACTATTGTTATGTTCGCTTTTTGTGGCATAGAATGTCACTTTTTTGAGCAAGTGGTACGAAAAAAATTTTTTGTAACTAAATAAAAAGTAATTAACCTGGAAGAGATCGCGAGAGATAGTGACGAAATTTGTGATATGTATGTTCACTCAGTATTGAGGCGACTGTTAATGCCATCTAGTAGCGACACTTTGCAGTTATCGAAACTTCTGCTCAATCTATGGTACGGTGGTGATAAATAATTTTCGTCTGTATGTTTCATTTATATAACGTTCCACGACACCTCGCATTGTTTTAAACAAATGTTTATAATTAAACAAAACAGTTTTAAAGTTGATTCATCTTAGTGCAAAAGGTTTTTCCAACCCTGCTTTTTCCAATTTCCAATCGTGAACTCTTTCTTGCTCACACATACATGCTGCCTAGCCTGCCGCCAATTTTGTTGTCTTTCTCTTAACTAAATTTAGAGTATCTGCATCTTTTTCTTTTTAATATTGCTGAAAAAGGATGGAACATGAATTTTACATTTAAAGACTCCAAATTTTAGTGCACGCTGCAAATTTAAACAACAGGCTCGCGACTGGCAGCTAAAGTCACGAGGTTTGACGGCTCTAAATCTAAATATATAAAAGGAAAAGGTAACTGACTGACTGACTGACTGATCTATCAATGCACAGCTCAAACTACTGGACGGATCGGGCTGAAATTTGGCATGCAGATAGTTATTATGATGTAGGCATCCGCTAAGAAAGGATTTATGGAAATTCAACTTCTAAGAGGGTGAAATAGGGGTTTGAAATTTGTGTAGTCCACGCGGACGAAGTCGCGAGTATGTCTGTATTTTTCATATTACATTAGTAAGAAGAGGATGCGAATATTCTAAAATTTAGGTGTACTCAGAATCAGTACCAATGAGGTGCTTTATTAAATGCGTTACGTTCGGTATCATTTTTTGCTTCGCTTCAAAAACTTTTACAACAAAATTAAATTAATTTAAACACGATAATACGACAACAATAAGATCTTTTTTGTACTGTCTGTACTTTCTAGTTTGACCCAAGCTTGTACAACACAATGACTGGGCTTAGTAATAATTGCTTTCTTTGTGTTAAAGTCTTAGAATTAATCGCTTAAGTTCCTTTTGTTTGGTATTTAATGTCATGAAGATGTACCGACTTGCAAGTCGCAAAGAACGCTCAGGACGACATTTTGAAACAAAAGGTAGAAACAGAATCATTTTATTGGCTCGGTCAGATTATAAAGACTTTTTTTGGGTTCCGCAGTTATGAGGAACTGAAATATTAGCCATATTAAATGACTAGTATTCCCCTTTCCTCTCCAATTAAGCGTCAGGCTTGTGCTAGGAGTAGGTACGACAATAGTGCAACCGGCGGGATTTGAACCGTCGACCTTTCGGTTTTCAGTCCACTCCTATACCGGTTGAGCTATTGAGGCTATAAATGAGGCTTTGTTATTTGTCTGTCAGTCTGTTATAAGCCCTGGGATGCATTATGCAAGCCATCTCTGTACCAAACGTCAAAATTGGTTAAACAGTAGGTCGATTTCGTAAAACATGCATCAATCATTATTACAATCTCAATTTTTGTGATTAGCTGAATTTATGGTAGGTATTTTTGTTGCAACAATGCATTGTAGCCAATAGTGAGCGAGCGTCAACCAATCAGAGGTGATTGCGATCGTGACATTGTAGCTATTGTCATTCTACCACAATCGAGCAGCTGAAGGGCTGTAAAAAACTAGGCCAGACAGACCCAATTTAGCAAGCTTTCGCATTTATAATCACTTAATTAAGTAAGATCAGTACTTACTTATATTTAAGTAGGTACTAAGAGTTCACTGTTCATTGTCCGTAGAGGCTATTCTGAATTGCGGTGTAGTCGAGTCCTAAAGTATCGATTTATTAGGTAGGTAAACCTACTACCAACCTATTCTGGTTTTTTTTTCACATTTTTATAATGAGAATGAGAAATTTCTACTAGAGTACTCTATGAGCTACGATACCTACGTAACTTCAAAATTATCAGCGTTATTTAATCCCCCAACATAAAATGTTAAGCATTTTCATGTTTTCAATTCCGAATTTTAAAAACAAGTTAAAATAAAATAAACATCGAAAATGGCGTTGAAAACGCGCGCGAATCCAACCTTATTAATTTACAACCACACCTCACCGCACCTTCAAAATGTACCGCATACATTGCCCACCGGAAACAAGTCACGCGGTAACACATTAACGACCAGCAAGCAATGTACATGTATGTTCAGTGTTCGCACCATTTACCTAACTCGTATAATCGCATCGAGTCGCGGGGGTAATGGAGCGTAAACGAGATACCATCGACCCAAAAGCCTTCCCCTCGACGGGGAGGTGCTACATGAACAACGTTCAACGATAAAATACCGGACCTACCGGTCTGCCACTTTTGGATAGAACACTGTTGTTCTTGTTGTATTTACTAGAAAAAAAGAAACAGTAATACCAAAAATCATGATTATTCCAAACTTGACTGATTTCAGTTGCAATACACACTAACTTTCAAACGTTACCTGGCAAAGTATGTGATAAATTGGATAAAAATTATCAAAAATAAATAAATATGTAAGTTATTCAGCTTCAACGGAGAAAATAGCAGAAAACAAAAAAGTAAAAACAAAATACACGATGTTTCAGCTGAAAAGCCTATTTGCGTCAGACTAAAATTTTTGTGCAGCGCTGATTTTCGGACACACTTAACCTTACTGATTTTGTTTTATTTTTAGTAAAGCAAATATTATTAAATAATAGTAATTTTGGCATTGAGGGACCGCTTTAAAAAACAAATTGTGCACGGCAAGCACTCTTTTGTGGAGATGAGTGGTGCAATATAAATGAAACAGTAAATTATTGATGACCTATGTCCACTCCTAGGAGTGTTCCTTGATGCCATTGACCCGAATTCACTCCACCCGTCCTGCTCGCACCCCATTAGACCCCATACGAGCGAGGGGGTGAACAATCGTAATTAGTGAAGTTCGCTATCGATAGGTTAAGTTTGAGAGATCGATATCATTATCGAGTGTTGTAATGGATTTTGAGGAAGGAAATGCAAAGGAAACTTGCAGGTGTTATTAACTTATTTTCGTTCCGTGAGAAAGTTTGGAAAATTGGGTTTAACTATAAATAGAATTTGTTGGATAATTTTTCGAACTTTATAAACCGGCGTGAATTCTTTGTAGGTATACCATACCACCTCTACTCGCTGTCAATTGGCTGGCAGCTATCAATCTATAAATATAAAATTCAAAGTCCTGACTGACTGACGGACTGATTTATATATTAACGCACAGCCATAGACTTATATATCAAGGCACAGCCTAAACCGTTGGTCCTAGAGACATGAAATTTGGAGGGTCTGTTCTTTGTAAAGAATACCTATTCTTTCCACTAAAAAAAGAATTTTTCGAAATTCCACCCGTAAGGAGAGTAAAATAGGGTATGGAAGTTTGTATGAAGTCTATCATTTTTAAAGTTACATCGATGAAAATTGATATTCAGGCTTTCGGTTAAGAATAAAAAATACTAACGATACTTTGGTAACGCTACATAAAATACCGGTAATTCGGTATCTGTTTGTGGTTGAGCGCACATCCCCTAGGGGTTCCCGTGCAAAACTATTGTTATATTGGGTAGGTATCTAGTTAAAGCCAAAGCCCAATATTTTTTGATGCGCAAAAAACAGTATTAGTGCAGTAGGCAGTATCAATTTGTGTTGACGAGGCGGAGTACCCTCGACACAAAACTAACCCTACAAGCGAAACAATCAAACAGCGAGGAGCGGTTCAGCCTCAAGTGCAGTCGAGTGTCTATCCGTGTGTCCCACTCGCGCCCTCAACAACATGAGTTTTTGACATTCTATTTGCAGTCACTGATCCTTGGCACTGAATTACTCTGTTGCGTGTATTTTTATTAATCCCCAAAGCAAAGGGAGGTGTTATCCATCTAATATTTCATACATTCTCAATCGCGCTAGCAAAGTTTTCTCTAGGAGAGTGTCTTTATTTAATCGTTACTGAATAGTAAATGCGTGTCAAGCGAAGATGCTATTTTGTACACGGAATAGTTAGATAAAGATAGGTGTATAATTTCCGATATAAGCATTATTACCGGTATTAGGTATCTAGATAAGGGTATCGTTATTTGTATCGGTAAAGTAACGGTATTTTGTACGGTACAGTAATTTTGTCTCTGGTTATGGTTGACCACACATCCCCAGTTCTTGTACAAAACTAACTATTATTATATTGGGTACCTACCAAGGAAAGTCCCAAAGCCCAATATTTTTTGATGCGCAAAAAAACAGTATTAGCGCAATAGGCAGTATCAATTTGTGTGACGAGGCGGAGTACCCTCGACACAAAACTAACCCTACAAGCGAAACAATCAAACAGCGAGGAGCGGTTCAGCCTCAAGTGCAGTCGAGTGTCTGTCCGTGTGTCCCACTCGTGCCCTCAACAACATGAGTTTTTGACATTATAATTGCAGTCACTGATCCTTGGGACTGAATTACTCTGGTGGGTGTATTTTTATTAGCACCCATCACAAAAAAGTACGTAGGTACTTTCCATACTAATATTATATTCAGAAAGTATGTGTCTGTCTGTCTGTTTGTTAGTAGGTCTATTAATTTTACACGGCACATACGCTTTTGACGCAACTGATTTTAACGAAATTTGATACAGAGATAGCTTGTATCCCGAAAATGGTTACTTGATTTTTATTCCGGAAAAGCAAAAGAGTTCCTTAGAGATTTTCATAAACCTAAATCGAGAATACAGTTGCGAGCATGTTCTGACTGACTGATCTATCAACGCACAGATCAAGCTACTGGACGGATCGGGCTGAAATTTGGCATGCAGATAGCTATAAAGACGTAGGCATCTGTTAAGGATTTTTGAAAATTCAATCCATAATTTTTAGGGGGGTTTTTAATTTTTAATTTATTTTTTTATAATTAAACTAGCTGATGCCCGCGACTTCGTACGCGTGGATTTAGGTTTTTAAAAATCCCGTGGGAACTCTTTGATTTTCCGGGATAAAAAGTAGCCTATGTCACTCTCCAGGTCTTAAATTATACCCATGCAAAAAATCACGTCGATCCGTTGCTCTGTTGCGACGTGATTGAAGGACAAACCAACAAACCAATAAACCAACAAACAAAGACACTTATAATATAGGTACTGATTAGATACAGAATTTATACATTTTGGGACTCTCGCCAAACTGGTGGGTGAAATTCGGGTTTAAAATTTGTGTAGTCCACGCGAACGAAGTCGCGAGCATAAGCTAGCATTACATATGCAAAAGTGTGTCTGTTATATTTTCACGGTCGATCTGTTTTACCGACTTTCATATGAGATAGTTTGCTTTCCGGGGACGGACATAGGCTACTTTTTATTCCGGAAAATCGAAGAATATCCGCGAGATTTTTAGAAACCTATATCCACGCGAAGTCAGTTATAAGTATGACTGTTTTGTCCGTCTTTGTGTCTGTCTGTACTCGTAGCATCGATACTCATACTAACTCATACGATTAGATCGGTTTGAGTGCGGTTGTTTTTCTCGTGATAAGTAGGTCGTATTAAAATGTTTCTTAGTACCCTTAAGGCTATTATTTTCCCATCGTTAGCAAAGCCTTCTTAAGGCCGTTTAGCATCCATTAAGCAGAATACACTTAGAGCCCGCCCGCTCTGCTTAGTATGAGATGTTACATCTCACCAAACGTTGATAGAACTCGATCATCGAAACGAATCAGCTTTAAATTGAAATGGATCATAACTGCCTTGTTTTAAAGCTCAAGTTTGTCCATATATCTCTAGCTAGCAGCTAGCGCTCCAAGAAATTAAAATCGGTTATACTAAACCGTGTCCGCTGCGTCTTGCATGTACTATGTTCGCTCACGCAGACACAAGCCCATGTCAACACTTTCACGGAATAGCCACACTAAGTTTGCCCCGTGAGCTCCTACGTCCCGTATCAATGGCGAGTCCAAACGAGTCATCCCGGATGTGACCCCCAATTTTTAGGATCTTTAGGTCCATTTTACTCTGACGTTATTATATTTCGACACTCGAATTCGAACAACGTTGGTGAGACGTAAAACCTCATACTAAGCATCCTGTACTCTCGTACATTAAAATTCGGCCGGAGTCATAATGACGGTACGGATCATTAAGCCGACTGGTTACTATCCGGTAATAAATTATTGTGAAAATTATAATTCATTGAGATTTTAGGCCCGTTACGCGGTATTTTTGTAAGATATGAATACCTACTTAACTAAATGATAGTCAGTGATTCACGTGGTTTTTTTTAAATTTTGTGATTTTCCGGAATAAAATGTAACCAATTCGTCTCCGGGAAGTAACTGCTTCTTTACCTACTACATTTCATCAATCTACTTAATATTGTAAATCTGAAAGTGTGTATGTATAAGCTACCATTCACGGCCTAACCGATTTTAGAAAATGTAAGAAATAGTTTGCATCTCTCTTGTTTGTGGAAAATGCGGAAAAATCAAATAAGCAATAAGCAGTACTTACCTACCACCCAGTCAATTATGAAATAGAATAACTTAGATGACATCACATTCAAGGGTTTTTAGTCAAAATTATATCACGTTTGTTTGAACAAAACATCATACCATAACCTAATAGTTTCCATATCGTTAGCAATACCCGTTTAGGGCAGTTTAATGGCGTCCATTACGTGAATACATCCAAGAGGCGGTATACGGCCCGTCCCCGAATACTCCTACAGATTAAAATTCGGCCCGGAGCGTAATGATTCCACGGCCCATTACCGACTGAGCATTAGTTGCTACGTATTTAAAACCGAGTTACGGGAATGTGTTCCATTGGTGCGATTTGTCATGCGAACTTCTCAATTTTTATCTAGGAATACAGACTTATAAATATTCGTACTATAAATGCGAAAGTGTGTCTATCTGTTTCCTAGCTTTTCACGGCCGATTTTAACGAAATTTGGTACAGACATAGTTTGCGCTGGAGGTTGACATATTACTTTACGTCTCGCTTTCATTGATAGTATTTGAGAGTCGAAACACAATAACGTCTTGAATTGAAGTAAAAAATTCAATACCACTGATTTAAATTTCGCAATGTTTCCGCTTGGAGCGCTGGCTGTAGATGTGTAGACAAACTTGAGCTTTAAAACAAGGCGGTTAAGATCCAGTTTCCTATAATGCTAAAGTGTTTCGACACTCGAATACTATCATCGTTGGTGAGACATAAAATCTCATACTAATAATAATAATAAAAATAATCATCTTTATTTCAGATATTACATCCATTTTGTTAGTAATAAAATTAATTGCTAATGCCTATGTTAGTAAGTAGGCTGTTTCATGCGTACTTTTATTTATCTAGGAATCTACCGCCCATGAGACACTGAGAGTGCATGTGCAAACCAACCCAGTGTCTCATAAATGGATTATCTAGTTTTTCAGATAAGGTTTTTCAGATATGGTTTTTCAGATAAGGTTTTCAGAATACCGTTGGAACTACCTCGGATTCTGCTCATCACTGAAGCTGCTCTTTTTCTCATGATTGCATAAAAATCGTCGGTATGAGCCTCCGCAAACATCAGCGACGCACTGCAGAACCTCGGCAGCCCCATCAGCACTCTGAACCCATTATTGTATTGGACACGCAAGTTGTTACAATACCTAACCTACCTTTTTATTTATATGATAAGCAAGCTTGGGAATGAGTTGCTTAACGGATTGTGATAGTTCTAATAAGTTTCAATAATTTTGTAAAGTGGTGATAATAAAAAGAATACCCGGCTGAGTTTGTTGTGGGCTCTTCTCAGACCTGGGCGCGTTTGGAACCCTCGTAGCTTTAGTTTTAAGTTTGCGTAATAATTATCACCACTATATCTTAGAAATCCAACATCTGACCTTCAAAAAGAGTTATTAATTACCTATTTTGAATAAATCATTTGACTTTGACTTTGACTTTAACCCTCTGCGTATAAATGACACCCACAGGTTGCACGTGTAGAAAGTTTGGCAAGCATACAGGTCTGAAAAGTTCTGTAGTAAAAGCCTACAAGACTTATGGTTGGGTGGATACAGCGGA
The DNA here is from genome assembly GCF_902806685.2 of Maniola hyperantus. NCBI lineage: Eukaryota > Metazoa > Arthropoda > Insecta > Lepidoptera > Nymphalidae > Maniola > Maniola hyperantus. Next base: position 2,000,462 of record NC_048546.1, on the reverse strand, counting down.
AACTGCTGGATCTTGAAACTTAATATTTTTGCATTTATAATAATAATAATAATAATAGTTTTTTATTGTCAGGCATAAACCCCATAAACACATTTAAAAATTACAATAAAATAAAATAAAATTTACATTACAAAGCATACATAAAGATACCTTACGACTAACTGAAATGGTTAAAAAACTCATTTCAGATGTCACAGGTCACAGGTATTACTTTCTGTTCTTATCCTGGTGTACAGATAGCCAATAACTAAAAATAGGGCTGGACATCCCTTCACAAACGACCTTGAGTATTGCATTGTTAGAGCTCCGAAGTCTTTCCCAAAAGGATGCTACGCGAGTTCTAACAGAAGATACAGTTCTTTATAAAGATTCTCAATGCGAAAGGATTTTTAGAAACTCTACCGGAGAGAAGCCGGGGTGTGTCGACTTAGTTCATAAGACGTGATAACGTACGAGTAACGGGTAGAGGGGGATAACATCAATTATAGTAGGGTATCATATGACTGGGTTATATCGTAAAGTGCGCTAATAGGCTTTATGACTGCGGCACCCGCCAAGAGATCGCTTCTCGTGTAAGAGGGATCATATCTATATAGATTACTAGTTTATGCCCGCGACTTCATCCGCGTGGACTACACAAATTTCAACCCCCTGTTTTAGGGGTTGGATTTTCAAAAAACCTTTCTTAGCGGATGTCTACGTCATAATAAGCTACCTGTATACATTTCAACCCGATCCGTCCGGAATTTTGCGCTGTACGTTGATAGATCAGTCAGTCAGCCAGTCCGCTTTTTCTTATATACTTATATCCTAAAATTCTAAAATGTTTATAGAAGTTTTATAGATAGGTACATAGAGTAGTGGCCTAGTGGCTAACATGGTAGTGGGCTAACCTGGAAGGGGTACTTATGGCAGTTTTTATTAAACCCATACCCCTTTGGTTTCTACACAGCATCTTACAAACGAGCAAACGTTAGTATAAAACAAGGTTGTTAAAAAAATTTGGGTTTCAGTACCTACTGAAAAAAAGCGCCTCTCAATTTGTATAATAATAGGCTACTTGACAATTTTTTTAAGTTGGTCTTAAATGGTTAATATTTGTCCTATTATATCAAAAAAATTAACACTATATTTTTTTGCGCCCTAAAAACCGTAAAACTTTAATTTAAAAAAATATTTTTCTTAGACAGGTGAAAACACTGTCCTGTGGTTAACCCTGTGGTTATACTGTTGTTTACAAATGCATGACGTCAGAGCACAGATAATCTATCGGCCAAACATGGCCGACAGTGTTTTCACCTGTCTAAGAAAAATATTTTTTTAAATTAAAGTTTTACGGTTTTTAGGGCGCAAAAAAATATAGTGTTAATTTTTTTGATATAATAGGACAAATATTAACCATTTAAGACCAACTTAAAAAAATTGTCAAGTAGCCTATTCACATTCTATTCCCGTCCGCGGCCGAATTCAGGCGTATTCGCCATTGCGGCGAGCGACAGTTGCAATTTTATTACACTCGTTACACTAAACCCTCATCTCACCATGTTTCCTCATTTTTCCGGACATTCCCAAAAAAAGGATAAGGTGACTGACTGATGATTGACTGACTGACTGATCTATCAACGCACAGCGCAAACTACAGTACCCGTAGTACAAGATTTTACGTCTCACCAAACCAAACCAAATTCGAGAGTCGAAATACTTCCGCGTTACAGTAAACTGGATCTTAAATGCCTTGTTTTAAAGCTCAAGTTTGTCTACACTTCTACAGCCAGCGCTCCAAGCGGAAACATTGCGAAATTAAAATCAGTGGCATTGAATATTTGACTTCAATTCAAGGCTGTTTAGGTCCATTTTACTGTAACGCGGAAGTATTTCGACTCTCGAATTTGGTTTGGTTTGGTGAGACGTAAATATCTTGTACTACGGGTACTGCTCGGATCGGGATAAAATTTCGCATGCAGACAGCTATTATGACATAAGCATCCACATACGACATATTAAGTTTTTTTTTTTTTTTTAATAAATTTATTAGTTATTCTTCACACGGAAGTTATTCTTCTTCTTCTTCAATGTCCTAAAATAAACGTTCGAAGTATGCGGAGCGTACTGTGCCCGCGTGCCCCGCAAATCCTCGGCGCAAACACGGAATTTAATAAAATCCCTCGCCATCGAGACCTGAAAAAGCTGCGTTTTTCAACGTTATTATGTGACGGATATGCGCTGATTGATATTACGTCACTTGGCCGCATGACGTAAAAAACCGACCAAGTGCGAGTCAGACTCGCGCACTGAGGGTTCCGTACTACAGTCGTATTATTTCGACATTTTGCTCGATAATTCAAAAACTATTCTGCATAAAAATAAATAAAAATCTGTTTTAGAATGTACAGGTAAAGCCCTTTTATGTGATACCCAAATATACTAAATATTAATCTCACTTTGAAAGTTGAAAATAATAATTATTTGTTAATGAAGTCATTTTGTTTGTTTGAACTCTTTGATTTTCCGGAATAAAAAGTAGCATATGAATCCACGGTTATCCACGGTTTAATCTATGTCCATTCCAAATTTCAGCCAAATCCGTTCAGTAGTTTTTGCATGCAAGAGTAACTAACATATACACATACACACACACACACACACACATACAAACTTTCGCCTTTATAATAATACTAGATTATGGTCGCGACTTCGTCCGCGTGGACTACACAAATTTCAAAACTCTATTTTACCCCTAATAGCTGTCTGCTATCTGCATACCAAATTTAAGCCCAATCCGTCCAGTAGTTTGAGCTGTGCGTTAATAGAACAGTCAGTCAATCAGTCAGTCAGTCAGTCAGTCAGTCAGTCAGTCAGACAGTCACCAATTTAGATATTATTAGTGTGAAGTGTAATGTGATGGGGGAAATGCAGTAAGTTCTAACCGCCCTATAAAATCTAGTGTTCTTTCAGTCCAATAAGAAATATTGGTAATAGGCTACTTGACAATTTTTTTAAGTTGGTCTTAAATGGTTAATATTTGTCCTATTATATAAAAAAAATTAACACTATATTTTTTTGCGCCCTAAAAACCGTAAAACTTTAATTTAAAAAAATATTTTTCTTAGACAGGTGAAAACACTGTCGGCCATGTTTGGCCGATAGATTATCTGTGCTCTGACGTCATGCATTTGTAAACAACAGTATAACCCTGTGGTTATACTGTTTTTTGATATAATAGGACAAATATTAACCATTTAAGACCAACTTAAAAAAATTGTCAAGTAGCCTATTGCTCCCATTTATTCCCCCCCCCCCCCCCTCCCCCCCCCCCCCTCCCCCCACTGTGCAGTTTAATCCGTCGCGAATGTGCACGCGAACTAAATAAATAAATTATTGGATCGATGGCGGACTTCCGAGCGCATTTTAAAGTGGGCTCACGTGTGTTTCGCGATGGTGTAAGTTGCGTCTAGGTTTTAAAATTCATATCGGGGTTGTTGCAAAATGCAGATGCCAATATTTGGACATCCGCGAATACGGATGATGATGATGCCAGTATTTCATAGAAGCACGTATACTAAACGCGTGTTTTGACTTTTGATAAAAAGATACAGCAGCGCGATTGCGGCAGAATGACAGCTACAATGTCACGATCGCAATCACCTCTGATTGGTTGACGCTTGCTCACTATTGGCTACAATGCATTGTTGCCACAAGAATCGCACAAATTCAGCCAATCAAAAAAATTGAGATTGTAATAATGATTGATGCAGGTTTCCCGCAATCGAGGTGCTGATTTGACTAGCTGTCAAACACCAGTGGCCCTACCGCGGTTGTTTGACAGCTACAATGTCACGATCGCAATCATCTCTGATTGGTTAATGCTCGCTCACTATTGGCCACAATGCATTGTTGCAACAAGAATCGCACAAATTCAGCCAATCAGAACAATTGAGATTGTAACAATGATTGATGCAGGTTTTAGACAATCGCCCTACGGATTTTATCTTATGAAAATGTAGTCGTGTCCTTTCTCATTACAGCAACAGCAGTAACGCTACGCTCTGCAATTAGTAATGTGCCGTCGCCGGGATAACTCCCCGATAATCCCGGATCCCGGGCCTCGTGAACACTTCCCCGGATTGATTTGATCTGAAACTTGTAAGCTTACTATTTTCCCGTTCAGGTTAGGGTTACCAGATCTTAATAAGTAAAGTTATACGAGCATACCATAGCAATGCAAAAATTGACTCGGTCAAGAAAAAATGTATTTTACATTTTTTTCTTGACAGAGTCAATTTTTTTTATTTATCTAAATATCAATAAAAGGAAAAGGTGACTGACTGACTGACTGACTGATCTATCAACGCACAGCTCAAACTACTGGACGGATCGGGCTGAAATTTGACATGCAGATAGCTATTATGACGTAGGCAAGGAGGAGAAAAAGGCATCTTATGAAAAGGATTCACCTGTACATTCTAAAATAGATTTTTATTTATTTTAATGCATAATAGTTTTTGATTTATCGTGCAAAATGTGGAAAGAATATGACTGTAGTAACGGAACGGTCGGTGCGCGAATCTGACTCACACTTTGTTGGTTTTTTCTGTTACTTAAAAGACCACACTGTTCACCACTGTGCCTGAGGGGCCATCAAACGGCCGTAACGTAATATATCCAGCCACAAGCAAGATCATTATATCGTGGCTTCATACCCGTTGCCTTGATACACAGTCGTCTCTGCCGCGGGCGTACTCCTTTGATGCCAAAGACAGCTTATACCTACCTATTATATTTCCCTGGATTCGACAGGCTATGCTGATAACATCGCCTAAAGCTAAGCAACCTGTATTTGTTCTATGACTAGCTGATTGCCGTGATTTTGTCGTTGTGGATTTAGGTTTTCAAAAATCCCATGAGAACTCGTTGATTTTCCGGGATAAAAAGTAGCGTATGTCACTCTTCAGGTGTTTAACTATACCCCATCATCTAAATATAATTAAAAGGAAAAGGTGACTGACTGATCTATGAACGCACAGCTCAAACTACTGGACGGAGCGGGCTGAAATTTGGCATGCATAGCTATTATGACGTAGGCATCCGCCCCTAAAAATTCAACCCTTAAGGGGGTGAAATAGGGGTTTGAAATTTGTGAAGTCCACGCGGACGAAGTCGCGAGCATATGCTTGTGGACCTATAATACTCTATACCTTAAGCAAAAAATCACTATTGAAGAACAAACCAAGAAACCAACAAACAAAGACGCCGTATTTATAATATTATGGGTAGCGATATGGGTAGTGATAATATTAACCAGTGGCCCTACCGCGGTTGTTTGACAGCTACAATGTCACGATCGCAATCATCTCTGATTGGTTAATGCTCGCTCACTATTGGCCACAATGCATTGTTGCAACAAGAGTGGCACAAATTCAGCTAATCAGAACAATTTTTTTTTTTTTTTAAGAATGAATATTAGCCATTTTAAATGACTAATATTCCCCTTTCCTCTCCAATTAAGCGTCAAGCTTGTGCTAGGAGTAGGTACGACAACAGTGCAACGGGCGGGGTTTGAACCGTCGACCTTTCGGTTTTCAGTCCACTCCTATACCGGTTGAGCTATTGAGGCTCTAAATTGAGATTTTAATAATGATTGATGCAGGTTTTAGACAATCGCCCTACAGGTCTTTACTACTATCAGACGATCCTAATCAGTGCCCATATTATAAAAGTACCTTGCGTTGTAAGTTATGCTTGCGACTTCGTCCGCGTGGACTACACAAATTTTAAACCCCTATTTCACCCCTTTAGGGGTTGAATTTTCAAAAATCCTTTCTTAACGGATGCCTACGTCATAATAGCTATCTGATTTACGCGTTTTTTTTGGTGTTATCATATCAGTAATCATCAGTAGTATCACCTGTCTTCGTTTTTGCTAGCATTCTGGTTACAATGTGTATGTAGTAAACCGCTGCCTATAAATTCATCTAACGGCTGTTCACACTAGTCTGTAACTCGTCTGTCGTCGCAGGGTCGTAAATTAGGGCCTCCGCTCACCGCACCACGGAATTAACATAAAAAAACCGGTCAAGTGCCAGTCGGACTCGCACACAGAGTGTTCCGTATCATGTGTCTTCAAGAAACAACACTTGTATAAGTCCTGCAAATTGCTATTGCGCTGGAACCATGTCTTATTAACATCGAAATGACGTTATTTTGAAGTCAGCCGAAATAAAAATATACCATCAGCTCGAAACTTCAGTCTAGTGCCGACGTCACTAAAATGGCTGCCACGCGCATTAGCAATTTGGGGGACTTATAACGTGTATCCGAACGTGTACAATGTACATAGTCCACCGCTCTCGCTTTTACAGCTCGAGTTGTCTATGTACGCCTCTCTCCTCTCTGTCTCCTTGTCTGAACGCCTATTGTAAAAATTGCGTGTCGAGTTTTTGTTAATTTTAACGTTAATCGATAGACGAACTAATCTTTATTAATGTAACTATTAAGTGAAAAAACGTAGCAAATAAAACTCACCATAACTTTTACACACTAATTTTTTTTTAATAATCATGGCGCCCAATTTTAAAGTTGTTGTTATAGCGGCACTAGAAATACATGTTATATGAAAATTTCAGCTCTCTACCTTGTATGGTTCGCCAGATGCAGCCCGCTGACTGACATATGGACAGACAGAGAGATAGACGGACAGACGGACGGACAGTAAAAGCCTAGTTACAGGGCCCCATTGGCGCCCTTCGGGTACGGAACCCTAAAAAGGGCGCGCATTCATACTAAGGGCAATAAATAAAGTTTTATGGGTAACACTCTAATGCGCCCGAAAATGTCGTGTGAAGGGGCAGGGGAAGACTTTGTGTGGTATTTCACACTGGTTCCTTTGTGCGAGCGGTATTTTTGAGAGATGATAAATTTTTCACGTCATCTAGAAATGATTTGATTGATTTTTAGGGTTCCGTACCTCAAAAGGAAAAACGGAACCCTTATAGGATCACTTTGTTGTCTGTCTGTCTGTCGGTCGGTCGGTCTGTCAAGAAACCTACAGGGTACTTCCCGTTGACCTAGAATCATGAAATTTGGCAGGTAGGTAGGTCTTATAGCAGACATTAGGGGAAAAATCTGGAAACCATGAATTTGTGGTTACATCACACACAAAAAAATTGTGGTCATGAACTAAAAATTAGTATTTTCAGTTTTCGAAGTAAGATAACTACATCAAGTATCATAATATGTAAGGGCTTCACCTGTGCATTCTACAACAGATTTTTATTTATTTTTATGCATCATAGTTTTTGAATTATCGTGCAAAATGTCGAAAAAATACGACTGTAGTACGGAACCCACGTTGCGCGAGCCTGACTTGCACTGGGCCGGTTACCACCACCCATAAAAATTTGCAGCACCTGAAGAACTGCCAATGCGTTGCTGGCCTTCAGGGGTTTGTTGAACCACCCTTTTAATAATCACATTTTGAAATCGATTAATCTAGTGTGGTCTCATATCTGCATTTTCACTTTGGTGTGTACCGGGCCTAACCGTTAATTAACTGTAACATTAATACTTTACTGTACGGATCGCATCAAAGCGCAAATCTGTCACCAACAAAGAAGAAAATAAGAAAGCATTTTTATAAAGTCTGGTAAAAAAGTCCACAAGATATTTGTCACTTGCTACAAATGAGTCATTTAAGGATCCTAACAAGCTCCCGACCGCTTCCCGTATATCTCAAAGTCGCATACGACCACCACCCTTGAAACTAGCCTTTGAAATACTGCACAGGATATTAACCTGTATTCCATTTACTGCAAGTGCTAGAATAGCTTACAGTAATTTAAACGTTTACCTATGTATTTTTGAACAACCATACCGTTCCTTGCACAAAAGTTAATGGAAATTGTGCATGCTAAAATAGTACGTATTGCATTCTGTGAGGTGCTATAATAGTTTGTTGCAATATTGTGTAATCGTGTGTGATCAACCGTATTTTAGGGAAGAGGAATTTGGTGTAGGGTTGTCGCACCGAGGGTTCCATAATAAAGTCATCTTTTTTCGACATTTTGCACGATAAATCAAGAACTATTATGCATAAAAATCAATAAAAAATCTGTTTTAGAATAAAGTACAGGTAAAGCCCTTTCATATGATACCCCACTTGATACAATAATCTTACTTTGAAATTTGAAAATAATAATTATTTTTTCATGAACACATTTTTTTGGTGATATAACCACAAATTCAAGGTTTTCCGAATTATTCCTTTACTTGAGCTATAAGACCTACCTGCCAAATTACATGATTCTGGATCAAAGGGAAGTACCCTATAGGTTTTCTTGACAGACACGACGGACAGACGGACAGACAGACAGACAACGAAGTGATCTTATATGGGTTCCTTTTTTTGATTTTGAAGTACGGAACCCTAATAAACAGATTACATACCAAAAGTTTAGTTATAATGTTAAACTACTAAACACTTTGTATGACGAAGCTCTAAGTGTAGCGACACACTTGCCGAAAGTACGGCGCCGAAAGTTCGGTTCAATACGCTCGCAATATTTTTTAAGTCTATGACACATCTACTGATTTTCGGATACGTTCGGCCTAGCGCCGTACCTTCCGTTGGGCGATTACTTCGGCTAGAACGCATTCAATGTATTTTGCATAGCACACATTATACGACGCGTTACGCGACCGAAAGTTCGGCGCGTGTACTTCTCCTTCGAAGCCCTCTATAATAGTCAATATTGTAATAAAATCCTTTTTTCTGGGCAATTCAACACGTCGCAACCGCACACCAAAGTGACGATGCCACGTACCACCATACGTAATTTTTCGTCGCGTAAAGCGCTGAACTAAACGCCCGGCACCGCCCCGTCCGACTGTTCGGCGCGTTTAGTGTGTCGTGTGTTCAGTCGCTGAAGTATCGGCGCCGTTCTCTCAGCTGTCGCGAATTTTGGCACAAGACTGCGTGATTCCGCTGACCGAGTGTGTACAATTTATTTCTCCCACCGGGACTTGGCCGCACGCCGGTTAACTTGTATCAAATAAGTTGTTTTCCGAGATTTAACAAAGGATTATGTGGTTATTTGTCTTAGGAGGTACGTATACCTATTACTGTTTTAGGACTTTCATATTTCAAAGGTTGAAAGAAAGAAATAAAATTATTATCTTTACTCTGCCACACAATACAATACCTTAGGAGGGCGCAGTTCGGTGCTTTCTTCATACAAACATAGGAGGTTGATTACTATATTTTTTGATATTGTACCTGTTTGCGAAATGCGATAACTAAGGCGATATTATATTGCGATGTTCCGAGTGTTTGCGAGTTACAAATATGGCGGAGAGGCCGGGCGAGCGGAGTGCCATGCGATGCGTTAATAATGCGTGGGAAACTGGGTAAAGGCTTATGCATAGGTACTCACACGATGTAAGGTTTCGAGTCCACAACACTGGAGTGATCACTGCACGTCACCTTCCACTTTATTTGCGTAGCACACAGATTTTCTTAACAGCTTGCGTGGTGTAGGTTTAGTCGCGGGCATGCATGCCATTTGTTTCGGGATGGGTCAGTAAATGCCCGGCGCGTATGAGTTCAGATTGCAACTAATTGCGTGTGCGATTCTTTTGCTTGTAGATGCGAAGTGAAAGGAAGTAATTAGGAATGTAATGCGATAGAAAATGTGGATTTATAAGGAGCGTGAGGGAGAAGGTAGTAGGTGTTGGTTTGGCGCGTACAGTACCCTCATAACTAAGTGTTATATAGATTTGTCTTGCCATTATCTAGATTTATTGAAATATTCCTATTTTAACACCTAATTTAGGACAACTTTGGACGTAAATAAATAAGATTAGGAGGCTAATTATTTGCCCTAATTGTTCTAAGGCATACACGAATCGAGTGTCGACAGCCCTACGGCTCAGGCGATACGTTTCTTCTACACACAATTTGCGGAATTTCCACATCCGCTGCGAACAATTCCCGGGTGGGCCAGTGAAATCCAATGGAAATCTATATTCGGAGGTATTTGCGCCTTTAAATGTCTCAATACGTATACTACGAATACTTCGAAGCCACTGAAATTGACATATATACACTAGAAGAGGACAATGGGCATATACGGTATACTCGAATGACACTAGTAGTGATAGACAATCTTATCTCTATGTAGACAATAGTGTCCTGTCCCACGACTGATACCTTGTCTTAGCGTCAAAAACGTACAACATTAATGTCATAAGCGATTGCAGTATGCTAGTAATACCAACGGGGCCACCTTTTGATCAAAGTTTTTTAATAACAAGTGTCTAGTATGTTTATTAATGTAAGTAGACGAGGGGGAGGGGTACCAAAATCATAATTAACAAAGTTAATACTGAAGATAAAACGGGCTAATTAAAATCGGGCGACATCTGTGCGCTACTCCGTAAACCCGGGGAAGTTGAACTTCTTAAGGGGATAGTAAACGGGCTAGTTTTTCTGCAATATCTAGGTGCAATTGTGTAGCTACTGAATTCTCTAAACCTTTACCAGAATCATCTTCTCAACCCATGCCGCGCACCGGCGCATTATTGAGCACGGATATACTCTCAGAGAGAAGGGGTTTTGGCCATAGTCTATCACGCTGGCCATGTGCGGATTGGTAGACTTCACACACCTTTGAGAACATTATGGAGAACTCTTAGGCATGCAGGTTTTCTCACGATGTTTTCCTTCACCGTTAAAGCAAGTTAAATTACAAATTGCAAGTGTAATTACTTAAAATGCACATAGCTCCGAAAAGTTATAACAGAGGTGCGTGCCCGAGATCGAACCGCTGACCTCCGATTAGAAGGCGGACGTCCTAACCACTAGGCTATCACAGCTTTCACAGCAATATATAGCAATGTGCAATTTATAAAGCCGGTTTGCAAACATTTTTATAGGAGTATAGAAGATATTTTTTAATATCCAAAGAATTTTTCGAAGGTGCCGAAAATAATAATTGGACAAAATTTTACATCAAAGGCAGAGGCAGAGGCAAATAAAGTGACGAGAAACGGTTTCGTTACAAAAAAGGTTCTCAATAGTAATTTTAAATATCCACTCCGATAAACAAGTTGTAAAGGGGGACGATAATAATCATTCATTTTGTTGGAATTTCGAAAATGTTGAGTTGGAGAAGCTGATACACTTCTTGAAAAACTACTACTTGGCAATTTTATGTAAGAACTAGCTTATGCTCGCGACTTCATCCGCGTGGTCTACACAAATTTCAAACCCCTATTTTACCCTCCTAGGAATTTCATTTTCAAAAATCCTTTCTTAGCGGATGCCTACGTCATAATAGTACTCTGCACGCCAAATTTCAGCCCGATCCGTCCAGTAGTTTGAGCTGTGCGTTGATAGATCAGTCAGTCAGTCAGTCAGTCACCTTTTCCTTTCATACATTTAGATACCATGCTCCCCAGCGAATTCCATACAACGCAGTTTGATACTAACTCAATGAAATTTTGTAGACACGTTCTAAGAACAATTAATATCAGTCTGTGTCTGTGATTTATGAGATTTCCGAAGAATTATTACTTCCTATTTCTATGGATTTTCATAAAACTGTGTACCTACTTTCAAAGTTACACCGCCAGAAAACAGGTGGTTTTATGTAGCATACTTTTTTTAGAAACATCAGTTTTTCTAAATTCTCATCTTTAATATTAATTTGGGTTCTTCTTAGACCTAGGCCCTGGAGATCTAACTCTAGCTTCTTATATAGCTCAGCAGGTGGCAATAGGTAGGGCATATAGTTCGAAAAACGTATAGTAGACGTTTTTTTAACCGACTTCAAAAAAAGGAGGAGGTTCTCAATTCGTCGGAATCTTTTTTTTTTTTTATGTATGTTCCCCGATTACTCGAAGACGCCTGGACCGATTTTGAAAATTCTTTTTTTGTTTGAAAGGGTATACTTCAAAGTTGGTCCCATTTAAAATTGGTGAAGATCTGATGAACATCTTCGAAGATAGATACTGGAACTCCTCAACGGATAAGAGTAAATTGCTCGCGATCAGTGTAATAGCTTAGTAAACAGTAGATTTTTAACCAGTCATAGCATAATTCCATGGGACCACTAAAAATTGTGAAATAAATTTTTTTTACAAAAAAATAAAAACCGACTTCGATACACAAACACTAAAAATTGAAAAATAATTTAATTTATTACCGAATATATTATGTATACAAGAGTTAATATAGTTCCATAATAATACTTTTTGGTGCCGAAGTCGGTTTTTATTTTTTTTGTAAAAAATTTTTTAGACGGACCGATTGCCTAAGTCCCAAGGTGCTGGAATGGCGACCTCGGAAAGCGCAGCCTTGGAAATCCGTGGGGGGATTTTGACTTTGACTTAAATTTTTAGGGTTAGCCGCTTTTTAGCGAAAGGATGGCAGCGTTTCTGAGCCATTCAAGTCAACATGATAATTTCTACATAACAGTTTAAAACTAAGTCAAACCACCCCCACAGCAGGCCTCTTATTATCAAGATGTAATTGCTTGAGATGTAGTATAATTATAGAGGGGAGGAAACTTTAGGGGTAGGGGTTATTTGCTCAAACGGTGGCGCTATTATTATACTAGTACAATGCCGCTTGAAATGGTTTCTTGGACTTTCGCATTTAACTATTATCAATTATCATCATCATCATGATCAACCCTTGATCGGCTGCCTACAGAGCACGGGTATCCTCTCAAATGGGGAGGGTTTTGGCCAAAGTCTACCACGCTGGCCAAGTGCGGATCAGCACAATTCACACACCTTTGAGAACTATTTGGAAAACTCTCAGGCATACAGACACACATTCGCACACACACATTTATAATATTAATATGAACTATATACAATACAGGTGTAACCAAAACGCTGGCAAAAACGAATATAGGTGATTTATACTGATAATCAGTGATATGATACCACAAAAACGCGAAAAAATTTAAAAAATCCCATATTTTGTAAAATTTTACGATATAAAACATCTGGCTGACGCTAGAGGTCAACGAACGTTCTGGAAATAGGCCACTCGGAGTCAATGCCGCATCGTAGGCGGGGCATTGACCTGAGTTTTGCACGCTATACACTGCGGGTTTGAATTGCGAATGGTTGTTGGTATTGGATTGTGTTTATAGGTAGTATAACAATAACGCTAAGTTTTTGCTAGCGTTCTGTTTACAGTTTACACCTTGTATGTAGGTATACTGTGCTGTACGTTGATATGTTAGTTAGTCAGTGTTTTCTTTCATATATAGGTGTTCAAACTTCAAATAATAAATTAATCTAAATATTTAAAAGGAAAAGGTGACTGACTGACTGACTGACTGATCTATCAACAACTGGACGGATCGGGCTGAAATTTGGCATGCAGATAGAGCTATTATGATGTAGGCATCCGCTAAGAAAGGATTTTTGAAAATTCCACCCCTAAGGGGGTAAAATAGAGGTTTGAATTTTGTGTAGTCCACGCGGACGAAGTCGCGAGCATAAGCTAGTATAATATGTTTTCTTTTCGCATCACTATAGTCACCACCTAGTCACTGACCGCACCCAAAACCTCACCCTATACACAAAATGGCTTAGAAACCACTCCATAATGACTTCTTTGACTCGTACCATCATTTTAATGGCACAACCCTATTATTTCTTTTATTCTTAGAGCCCTCGCCCACGGCGACTTTTTGTAGCGATGCTGTCGCGCGTTTACTAAACGCACGCCAGCATCACTACTAACGCGTGTTAGTCGCATTTGCAACGCGCTACTGCATCACGACTGTATCAATGCAAACGCGCGACTTTGTCGCATGACATCGGGGGAAGTACGGAGGGAGGGTGGCGCGTGAATAGAGAACCGAGCATCAGTGCAACATTTTTTCTCGTTTGCATCGACACAGAAGCGCGACAATATCGCATTTGCATCGCGACTGAATCTGAGACCGTGGGCGAGGGCACACAGCTAGCGACCGCTTCGCGACTGTATCGATGCGGACGCGCGACAGCATCGCTACTGTATCGCTACAAAAAGTCGCCGTGGGCGAGGGCTCTTACCTGTGGCTTACCGTGCCTATAATTTGACTGATCGTGGGAACGATGACTATAAAAACGCGGGAAAGGCTTTCCTATTATGTTTTTATGGCCGCTTTTTGAAAGTCACTCCGAAGTTGACAGACGGTGGCAGGGTTGGCGACTAAATTAAAACTCAGAATTTTGAAATGAAGCTTCACGGACGCTTTGATGGATAGGAATTTAAATGTCATTAATTGCAAAAAAATATACATATTTTTTTTATTTTTTTTTGTAAAAAAGAAAAAAAAATATTATTAACCAGATCACGCTAACACATGCTATTAATTTTATTACAGTTAAGTGCAAGTTTCATGAACTACGGCACAGAATATATAATAGTACTGACTACGGACACGAAATAATTGTATTCTATTTTACAAAGTAGAGTTTTGTAGAGTCATCATCATCATGATCGCCATCAACCCATCGCCGGCTCACTACAGAGCACGGGTCTCCTCTCAGAGTGAGAAGGGTTTTGGCCATAGTCTACCACGCTGGCCAAGTGCGGATTGGCAGACTTCGCACACCTTTGAGAAAATTATGGAGAACTCTCAGGCATGCAAGTTTCCTCACGATGTTTTCCTTCACCGTTAAAGCAAGTGATATTTTAATTTCTTAAAAACGCACATAACTCCGAAAAGTTAGCGGTGCGTGTCCGGGATCGAACCCCCGACCTCCGATTGGAAGGCGGATGTCCTAACCACTAGGCAACCACAGCTTCTTTGCAGGTTTTGTAGAGTATCACAATATCACATAAAAAATTCGTGTTTTAGAATGTTCAAGTAAAGCCCTTTCATATGATACCCCATTTGGTTAATCTTACTTTGAAAGTTAAAAATAGCAGTATTTGTGCATTAAAACATTTTAATTTTTTTCTTGTGATGTAACCACAAATTCACGGTTTTCAGATTTTCCCCCTCAAGTCTGCTATGAGACCTACCTTCCTGCCAAATTTCATTATTCTAGGTCAACGGGAAGTACCCTATAGTTTCTTGACAGACAGACAGACAGACAACAGAGTGACCCTATGGTTCCGTTTTTCCTTTTGAGGTACGGAACCCTAAAAACATCGAAAACGTAATTTTTTACGTCATGGTGTAGTATTGTAGTATAGTATTGTGCTTTAAGTATATAAACCTTATTTGTTCTCAGCGACTGATGCGTGAAATAAAAACATTTCTCACACATATCGCCTCAAATTAATCATAACATCCCCCCATAATATCCTGAAGTGTGACGTGGACGAAATACACGTAATATTTACGTAAAAATGACGTCATCCTTACATCATTAATAACCCGAAAGCATCTTGGATACGTCACAGTTTCTATTTCGCGGCGATATGATCGGGGGCCAACCCTATAGTGGATTATTTTAGTGGCGTGACTAGCAAAAACCGACCATTTGTTTGAAAGTGAAATGAGAGTTAACTTGAGTCGAATACGCTAATATACAAATCGCCAATTAGAAGGGGCACTAGATAAATAGTAATTATGGTTTTGTGCGAGAACTTAGAAATTTAGGTAAGTTCTCTTATTGAGAGTTACATTTTTGTTTCGTTTGTCGTGAAGACCCTGGGGCCATGGAGTCTTAGTGCAAAAAAATATTTACGAGACATTTCAGCGCGTTTCATTCGCGCGCTCATCTGGTGACAGAAGGGCCGGCTCATTTTTAGCGCAAAGGATGGAAAGGCAGCCCTTTTGATCTATAATGCCGAATATACCTTTCACCAAATCTCATCTAGGAAATCAAGCCCCAATTATGCGTATATGTGCAAAATTTAACGAAATATCAAAAAAGATACCTGGTATCGACATATTTCATGACTCAGCTACTGCATTCAAAAAAAAGCTCTTATCATTTTACGGTGGGTTCATCTCCAAAGTAACTTAGTTATTTGTTTGGTTAAGTAGTTAGTTAAGTTCTTTTTATTTGTCTAGATATTTTGCAAATGCTGTGTACACATTTTATAGATACATTTATCAGCCTGTGTTTGTATATAAGTTTGTGTTAAATTAATGTATTGTGTGTGTTCCTAATAAATAAAATAAATAGCCTACCAGAGCTCCTTTGGCAAGAGAGTCCGTGGATTCCAAATTTATCAACTTTATCAAAATTAACTTATTTATCAATTTATATGAAAAGGCAAGATGTCGTAACACTGCAATCACTTAACCTCCTATATTAAAATCACGCGCTGGTCGCTAGTAGTTAAACGAAATCATACTCACATAATGTATAATACAGTATATTTTTGTAAAGGTAATATACAATGGGCCGCGATGTTGCAATACAGCCTCACCAAAATACGAAGGTTTCATCTTAGAGTGGGTCAATAACATCTGTGCTGCGTGACTGGACGGATTTAGTGATTTAGTACGCTTGCAATTTAGTATGTTTACCGCGACTTCATTCATGTGGCTTTTCTTCTTCTTCTTGAAATGCCGTCTCCTATCGGAGGTTGCCAATCATTAGGGATATCTGCACCTTGGACAGTGGACACTGCTGCTCGGAAAAGAGAGCGTAAATTCTTTAGCCACGATGTTCTTCCATGGCCGCGGCCTGGTGGACTTCAGCCGGCTGACCCCTGAAGGAGGTCGTATTTGCTATTCCTCATAGGCCGCAGTACGTGTGAATTTAGGTTTTTAAATATCCCGTTGAAATCGCTCAAAATACTATCTTATGTTAAAAATATACATGACAGCGTGCAGGCTTATGGTACGATTACATCTACCGAGTATTGAAGCGAGACAGTAAAATGTCATTCGGCTGAGACAGTGCGGTGGCTGAGAAATAGTGGCGAAATTGCACTCGTTAAGTTTTTATACCAACCGAGTACTCGGCCGAAGACACTGACTCGCCACTGTACTCGGTAGGTGTAATCTGCCCATTATTTGCTGTTGCACTTTTTGTCAAATAAGTATAAGTACGAGCAGTTCATAATTACAATTCGTTGATTTTAGTCTAGGTATAATGTTTTAAAAACTATTAAATATCACTTCCTATAACGGTGAAGAAAAACATCGTGAAGTATTATTCATAATAATTATAATCATCAGTAAAATAATATAATCTATGCTATATATTCTATCTATCTATCTAATATATCTATACTATATATGCATACTAATATACTAGTAATAATATTATAAAGAGGTAGAGTTTGTAAGTTTGTTTGTAGAAAGAAATCTCTGGAACTACGGAACCGATTTTCAAAATTCTTTCACCAGTAGGAAGCTACAGTATTCCTGAGTGGCATAAGCCTTATATTTTATTTTCAAAAAAATTAGAGATCCCCACGAAAATTGTAATAAGGTTGCTAGTTACAAGATAAACTGAGTGACATGTTTACGTACAGCCTTTTAAACTATCGAATCAAGAAACTTTATACATATTTATTGTAGGTCATCTCTACAAACGTCTAGAGAGGATCTTCAGGAATTCCGCCCGATAGTCTTGCACAAGTAAACTGTCAATCTTTGAAAAAAAAAACAAGGGAATAAACAAACGATCGCAATAACAAAACATTGCTGAAACACATTGTCCTAAAAATGGAGAATTCGCTTTTTCTACATAACACCGGCGCGGCGGCATATTCAATCAGATTGAGGACGATAGTCTGAGAGATGGGAAACAAATTTTGTTATTTTACTGGCACTGGGAAACGCAGGAAGGAAATGCAGAAAATTGGTCTTTCAGTGCTTAAAAGCATTTTCACCAACGTAAAATATTAATTGTGGAAGATCCCAAACTAACCGGCTCGTTAAACCCTTAAACCCAGTTTTCACTAGCCCTTAAATCCTCTTCAACCTAGTTGCCTGGTAGAGATCGCTTCACAGCGATAAGGCCGCTGATTGTATGTTCTTCTTTTACATGTTTCTTTTTGTGTCTTTTTTTTATTTTTTGGTGTACAATAAAGAATATTAAACTAAACTAAACTAAAACTCGTTGGAAAGCCTGGAACACCGCAGAGACATAAGCTCTCTTTACCTGTTCTATCGCCTTTATAACGGGGAGCGCTACAAAGAGCTTTTTGACCTCATTCCACCCTCTTTTTTCTACAACCACACCGCGCGCCACCGTAAGCAATTTCACCCTCACCACCTTGGGTGTCTGATGAACTTCGACCGTCCGTTGTGCCAGATCCTTCTTCCCATGTACATGCAAACTGTACAATCAACTCCCATCGGTGGTGTTCCCACCAGATTACAACATGGGGTTATTCAAGGGGCGGATCAACAAATTCCTGAAAGGCCGCCATCGCATCGGCAGTTCCTCTGGTGCTGTAAATGTTCATGGGCGGCGGTAATCATTTAAAATCAGGTGACCCGCCTGCTCGTTTGCTCGCTATCCCTATTAAAAAAAGTCTTATCTGCGAGTAAATTTGACATTTTCTCAGGTTTTCAATACAATCTGTCATTACACCTCGTTTATTCATACCAGATTGAGTTAAAACGAGACAGATTTATGCGAGGGATTTGTTTTGGCTCTGTCTTAAGTCTAAGCTAAGTCAAAGTGCGCTCTATAGATCTCACCCTTAGTGCAGATCCTTCTCAGTTCTCAGAAGCCGACGAAGCCGCCGAACGACGGTTTATAATGATGAATTGACGATTTTAGTTGTGTTAAGTTTAAACTACTAAATAGTTTGGTAGTTGCCAAGATAAAGAACTTATATTTCTTTAAATCGTTCACAATCTCCCGGCCTATTCCCGGCTCGGCCGGTAACAACGGAAAAGTAGCTCTTTCAGTGTAAATATGAATAATATTCCAATTTCCGTGCCGCATAAAAAACTCGTATGCAGTTGGACGGTAGTAAATATCCCAAATTTAGAGTGGATTTAAATTCGGGCTCGCGTAACGCGGTGAGCAACGACCAGTGGCCGCTGCTTTTATACTAGACGATGACGATACAAACACCAATACGACATTACGATAAGAATTCCCAGTTCGATGTCCGTTCTTCTTCTTCTTCACTCTAGGCTGGTTTCCGTACTTAAACGTTTCCGTCATGTTGTGCGTGCATCGCCCCTTCCCGCCGAAGTTTCGGTGTCCATTATACGAAGAACTTTTATCCAAGGTAGTTTTTTAGGGTTCCGTACCTCAAAAGGAAAAACGGAACACTTAAAGGATAACTTTGTTGTCTGTCTGTATGTCTGTCGGTCTGTCAAGAAACCTACAGGGTACTTCCCGTTGACCTAGAATCATGAAATTTGGTAGTTAGGTAGGTCTTATAGCAGACATTAGGGGAAAAATCTGAAAACCGTGAATTTGTAGTTACATCACACAAAAAAAAATCAATGAACTAATAATTTTAACTCTCTTATTTTCAAGGATACTTAATGAGTAGGTAAGTCTATGTGTCTCCGAGATGCAGGATCTCTCTGTGCCAAACGTCATAATCGGTTAAACGAATGGGTCCTGATAAGGTATCAGACAGACAGACATAATTTCGCATTTATAATATTAATATGTATGGCTAAACCCAACCAGCCAGCTAGACAGTCCGTTCTTTTAAAAAATGAACTAAAAATGTTTCAGTTTTTTACACTATCTTTCATTTTTGAGGTATTTTTGGCGTTATAGTCCTTCGAGGGCCGGACATGTTCAAAAATAATTATGGCATACAAACTTGTGGCTCTTATGATAATATGTGATGTACGCCACTGGATATGAAAGTAGATTCTACTGAGAAGAGCCAGCAAGAAACCTAGCAGTTAATCGCTTTAAAATGTTTTCCTCCTCTTTCTGTTTTTTATATTGTTAGCCACTCTGTCGTCGTGTCGTGGTAATCGATGGTCGTGTAATGTTAAAACCGTCATTGTTTCGTCCATATGAAGCGAAATATCGGTTTCAGATCGATCGCCCGCGGGTTCACTGACACCCGTGTCAATCTAATGCTTGATGTGATCGCACCCGGACTGGACTGGACTAGACTAAACAGGAAATAGGCCAATGGCTACTGTTTACTATTTTTTAATATACCAGAATGAACGACACAGACTCGTCAATCGAAATAAATCAAAAATTCGCGCAGGTAAAATTCTATGCGAATTCAGAACATAAATAAAGTTGATTTTGACATGAATGTATTATTAATTTTGTTATCTAAAGGCGATGGGAGTCAAGCCGAAGGCAAGCATTTTTATTCGCCTGGAATTCATCATGAGTCATCATCTTCATCACCGGCTCAGTAGTCAGTATTAGCTTAGGTCATAATTTGTCAAAAACGTCGTGGTAAACTCGCAGGTATACAGGTTTCCTTATAATGTTTTCTTTAACTGTTAAAGAAAAAAGGTAATATTTAATTGCTTAGAACGTGGTTATGTCCCCGAAAACTTATGGGTTCCCGGGATCAAGTCCTCAGTGTACAGGGATATGAAACTAAGTTTTTCCATTTCTTTTCTATCTCGTATTAATTTCGTAGTACGACTAGAACGAGGCAGTGAAGGTAGGCAGTATAACATTAGGGATAGATCTAAGATTGAGTTAGACAAAGCCAACATATTATAATAAAACATAGTTCCAATGTGAAATAGATTTTAAAATCCTTGCTCGAACTTTAAGGTTACGCCATGTACTAAAATAAATACCAGAAAAGCTCCTCAAAACTTTGCTCTAAGATTGCTGTCGATACGATTTCTCTTCTCTACGTTTTCATTCAGATTTTCCAACAATTATATCTACCTATCGGGTTAATAGCAGTGTGGCTCAAAGGAATAGAATATCGAATAGATTGCGTGCCAGGTTTCCGCTCCGAGGATAAAAACAAAAGGCCAGTGCTGTGGTCGGCGGCGACACGTGCGGGCGCGGCGACATGGTTTATCTGTCGCGCTTTGTGCGACTGAAATACCTGGATATTTTACAGTACAAAGGATTTTTGGCATCAATTTCGTATACACACGCTATCTGCAATGCTAAAGTTATTGGATCGAGTAATTTGCTTGCATCAAGTACTCTCTCTCTGTCTTATTCCTCATTGTTGAGGGTCGTGACCTCATAAATAACATAATGGTGAGGATTTGTCTGTATGAAACTGCGGTGTACTCCCATACTTCTGCAGCAGGTACTACGCTATCATAGCCGTGTTTAGCTTCAATAGAGGTTTGAAAAACAAAAGGCCAGTGCTGTGGTCGGCGCGGGCGACACGTGCGGGCGCGGCGACATGGTCTGTCGCGCTTTGTGCGACTGAAATACCTGGATATTTTACAATACAAAGGATTTTTGGCATGTACTAGGCTATCATAATCGTATGTAGCTTCAATAGAGGATTGAAAAACAAAAGGCCAGTGTTGCAGTCAGCAGTGGCCAGTGACACGTCAGGCGAAAGGTTTCTCTGTCGCGTTTTACGTCACTGTAACGAATTGACTGATGAACCAATCGCGTGTTAGGATAGATATCCCCATCGTCGTGTTTCATTTCGTACCACCAAAAATAGATAGAATCACCCACTGCACAGGTCGAAGCTCTTTTTTCGTGACGCAAACTGTATTCATAAATGTATGGAATAAATGGTCTGCAGTACTAGGCTTACATAATCACGTGGAGCCGTACAGATAAAAAATAAAAGGCCAGTGTTGCGGTAGGCGACGACACGTGCGGGTGCGACGACATAGTATATGTGTCGCCGCTTTGTACGGCTGGAATGCCTAGATATTTCCTAACGATATTAAAGTATTTTTGGCAAGTATTTCGAACTCGTAACTTTGATACAGGTCTTGAAAAAGTAGACTACGAATGAACGTCAAATAAAGGCTATATCCATGAGTTCTTCAAAACTTACAATCTTTTTAATTACAAAAATACACCATACATCCTCTGGAAACTGAATAAAAAAGGGTAAATACATAGATTATAATTATTGGTTTCGCTACGGGTAAGTAGTAGTAATAAAATGATTACGTCAAAATATAATTATAAAAAACCCATTTTTCACTTGAAATCATAAGAATATCTTAGTTTACATGAGGTTCCTCCCCAAACCGCCGACGAGAAGCAGAGAAGTCATATTTGTGTAATATATCACATCCGGACCATTTCACCATCCGCTATTTCCGTCCCTTTACAATTTATACGCGAGTCCCCCAGATCTCGCCTTTTGATACAACACCGCTAAAATCTACCTATTTTACAAGCATAATAAGTTATAACCCTCGGCTGCACACATCACTTATTTTAAAACTTATTTCAACATCAACCCATCGCCAGATCACTACTGAGCACGAGCACAGAATCTAAATATATATTACAAAAAAAATAAAAACCGACTTCGATACACAAACACTAAAAATTGAAAAATAATTTAATTTATTACCGAATATATTATGTATACAAGAGTTAATACAGTTCCATAATAATACTTTTTGGTGCCGGTGCGAATTAGCTTTAGCTGCGCGAATCGTCTAGACTTCATATTTTTATGAGACTCCACAATGGCACCTCATTGGCACCGACCCCAAAAAATATTATTATGGAACTATATTAACTCTTGTATACATAATATATTCGGTAATAATTAAATTATTTTTCAATTTTTAGTGTTTGTGTATCGAAGTCGGTTTTTATTTTTTTTGTAAAAAAATTTTATTTCACAATTTTTAGTGGCCCCATGGAATTATGCTATGACTGGTTAAAAATCTACTGTTTACTAAGCTATTACACTGATCGCGAGCAATTTACTCTTATCCGTTGAGGAGTTCCAGTATCTATCTTCGAAGATGTTCATCAGATCTTCACCAAATTTAAATGGGACCAACTTTGAACAAAAACAAAACCCTTTCAAACAAAAAAAAGAATTTTCAAAATCGGTCCAGGCGTCTTTGAGTAATCGGGGAACATACATAAAAAAAAAAAAAAAAAAAAAAGATTCCGACGAATTGAGAACCTCCTCCTTTTTTTGAAGTCGGTTAAAAAGGAAAAGGTGACTGAGTGACTGACTGATCTATCAACACAGCTCAAACTACTGGACGGATCGGGCTGAAATTTCACATGCAGATAGCTGTTATGACATAGACATCCGTTAAGAAAGGATTTTTGAAAATTCAACCCCTAGGGGGGTGAAATGGGGGGTTGAAATTTATGTAGTTCACGCGGACGAAGTCGCGAGCATACGCTAGTATATAATAGTACCTACTATAAGGGTCTCTTCTCAGGAAGTTCTCTGGTGCTGCAAATGTTAATGGCAGTTTTTCCCTTATCGGTGTTTAGTTTCTACGCACGGAATTGTACTGGAACGCTAAATCGCTTGGCGGCACGGCATTGCCGGTAAGATGGTAACTAGCCACGGCAGAAGCCGCTCACCAGGCATCACCACCGTGCTCAGTGAGCCGGCAATGGGTTAATCATGATGATGACATCCTACTTTTAATATTATAAATGTGAAAGTGTGGATGTTTTGATGTTTGTTACTCAATCACGCAAAAACGGCTGAACAGATTTGGATGAAATTTGGAATGAAGATAGATTATACCCTGGATTAACACATAGGCTACTTTTTATCCCGGAAAATCAAAGAGTTCCCGCGGGATTTAAAAAAAAATCCACACTAGTAGTAATTTTTGAGATAGGCATAGTACGCGACAGGTCGAGATGGTAATCGGAGTGTAGGGCGGGCGGAGGACGCCCTGCACACCCGCACGTCATCCGCGCTATCTCGCACCGGGCTAGCGCGACGGCTGTGCGAGTGTGCGCTTCATCCCCACCATGATTGCCATCTCGACCTGCCGCGTACTATACCTATTAATATAGTCGTTGGCACTCATGACAAACGAATAGTCCCTAATCTCTCACACGAAGGAAACAAAGTAGTGTCGTAGAGTCTTATTAGCGGATTAGCGATGACTTTACATTTCGTGCCTGCGGATTACCCCCCTCGACCCCTCTCAACCCCCCTTTAACCCCCCCAGGGAATTAATCTGGGTCGTTTAAGATAAATCGTATGGATCGGATGTTGGGGCATGTTAGATTATGTTGCTGTCGTGCTTTATAACTGTATGTCTTTACTAGGAGACTGTAGGGATTTTAAATAATCCTTAGTGATGATGTTTCGCAACAAAATATAATAACTAATCCAAACTCCATTAGTAAATAAATAAATAAAATCATTTTTTATTCAATTAAACTTTTACAAGTATTTTTGAATCGTCAGATGCCTCTACCAGTCCAACATCCATACTAATATTATAAATGCGAAAGTGTGTCTGTCTGTCTGTCTGTCTGCTAGCCTTTCACGGCCCAACCGTTCAACTGATTTTGACGAAATTTGGTACAGAGTTAGCTTATATCCCGGGGAAGGACATAGGCTACTTTTTATCCCGGAAAATTGAAGAGTTCCCACGGGATTTCAAAGAACCTAAATCCACGCGGACGAAGTCGCGGGCATCATCTAGTTACTAATATTTTCAGCAATCAATCAGCCTGTTTGCGTCCACGGCTGGACCAAGAGATTTGCGATATTTTACTGAGCAACACACTACTTACATAAACAACCACAAATGAGGGAATAATTCTATTCCTTATCCTTATTCCCTTATCTGTGTAGATAACAGTGAAAACGTGTTCATGGACTTAGAGAAATTGTTCCACAAGAGATCAATATTTCAAAAATAATGTAGAATATTTCGAACATCACAACATTGTTTTGACCTAAAAGGGTTCCTAATGCAAATGGCTGCGAGCCAAAAAGGGTTCCTTATCGAGTAAACATCTCGTCGAAAAGAATTAAAAATTACGAAGTTAACACGAAAAGTACCTGTCATCGTCTTACAAATTTATGGCTAAAACAAACTTGAGACTTGGAAAATAAGATTTCCACGTTAAATTCCGGTCAGTAACTTGGCAAGGACCTACGAAGCCCTGCAGTAACCATGATACTCAACTACTTGTACAAGTGCCAACTTGTTTAAAAGGGTGCAGTGTTGATATAAAAAATAAAGAAAGGTACTTTCCACGAAATGTATGTATTATGTGTCAGCAACACTGGCTAAATTACTGTATATATTCAACTTTTGTTTAATAAGTCTATGATAAGTATTAATAAGAATAATGTGATTAGTTATTGTTAAAATTATAGTATTTGATTTGTAACAACTGGCCGGAGCGGAACGACTCTCTCGACCAATTAGAAACGTTTACGAAGAAAGGGTACTTAAAGAGTGGGGAAATCCTACGCGAGAGTCTAGCCGGCCCACTCCGCCAGTTGATTTTTGGACATCAAACGCGAAGATCAATACTGAAGTGTAAAGTGGAATTATGAAGTGATAAAGTATAAAGTGGAAGGTATAAGTTGGTATCATTATAATATTCATTACCAGTAGATTATGTATTATTTCCCTTCTAATAACAATAATAAAATAGTCTGATATCTCCTGACATCACAAAATGTAGGATTTTGTCGGAGTAATCTGAAATGGTGCTGACATTTGTAAATTATGAAAAACACCCTCTAATGCTACTTTCTTCTAACAATTTAATGATTTCACTACTCACTACACTACTTTAAGTGTGATTTAACTAAATCACAC
Source organism: Maniola hyperantus (assembly GCF_902806685.2). Taxonomy (NCBI): domain Eukaryota; kingdom Metazoa; phylum Arthropoda; class Insecta; order Lepidoptera; family Nymphalidae; genus Maniola; species Maniola hyperantus. The sequence goes on along the minus strand of NC_048546.1, from coordinate 1,974,852 downwards.
TTAAAGATCGCGCCGCCTAATTCGTCACTCATTTAGCATATTGAAAATCCCGTGGAAAGTCTTTGATTTTCCGGGATAAATGGTAGCCTATGTCTTTACCTAGATTGCAAACTATCTCATAAAAATCGTTTAGACTGATGAGCCGTGAGAAGCTGACACATTTTCGCATCTATAATGAATGGTATAGATTATATCTAGTATCATCTGGCATTACACAGCGGACAGCGATTATTTTCAAAACATTTTTACGGTAGGCATATCTAGACTTTCGTATATCAACGGAGTGCAGTAAAAAAGGTTTAAATAAAATACCTAGCCAGTGGAAATTAGCTGTCCATCCGTCGTGAATTCGCTTTATTTGCGAAGCCTATTTAATTCCAAGTGAAATAAAAGTAACTAGAAGTTTGTAAAGGACTGGCGAATAATTAAATACACGAAAGGGTGAAAATGTTGACACGGCAACTTATGCAATCTTTTTTTTTAAATTTTAATGTGATCGAAAATAAAGGTATGATTCCGAACCACGCTGCACGTAGCATCGCTGCCGCAACAGTGCTGTCACCAGCTGTCACAGTGCTGTCGCGGCACTACTGGTCCCCATACATTTTTTTGCTGGTTCTTCTCGGTAGGAACGGCATTCTGAACCAGTGGTAAATTAAACTAGTTGACGATTCAAAAGCAATTGTAAAAGTTTACTTGAATAAAAAAATATTTTATTGTATTCTATTGTGAATACGAGTGTAAGACCTGTCAATTTAGTTTAGTTTAGAAATTGTGTAGAACAGAATTGGCCACAATGTTATGTTAACTCAGTCGAATCCTTACAAAGTCCTAATATCCTGTGACGTGTCGGTTTTGCTTTGATGTTCCGTCGAAGGGTGAAGGGAGAATGAACCTAGAACTGTAGATACCTATAGGTCCTATAGTCAGCGACAGGTTGAGATGGCAATCGGGGTATGAGACGGGAATAAGAAAAAAATATTCTTTGTACGATATTGGTTACGTAGCACGAGCAAATTGTTATCGTACAAAGAATAAAAAGTATTCGCATGAAACTGGTTTCGTAGAAAGACAAAATATTATTTATACGAAACTGTTTACGTAGCACTGGTTTCGTAGGTGGCCGAAGCGGTCTCGAAACTGACGCTACTATAAATGAAATTAATTTTGTACGCTTAGTACGAGATTTTCTGTCTCACCAACGTTGATAGTATTCGAGTGTAGAAACTCTTCCGCGTTATAGTAAACTGGATCTTAACTGCCTTGTTTTAAAGCTCAAGTTAGTCTACACATCTACAGCCAGCTCCAAGCGAAAATGTAGCGATATTAAAATCAGTGGTATTGAATTTTTGACTTCAATTCAAGACTCTTTAGGTCAATTTTACTATGACGTTATTGTGTTTCGACTCTCGAATTCTAGCAACGTTTGGTGAGACGTAAAATCTTATACTAAGCGTACTGTTAACATCAAAGCAAAACCTCGTAGTCAGCATGAGTCTCCGTAGAGCCGACATTTACGCCAATATTTATCTTCGTCGTAGCGCCTCCAAGCTTAAAAAGAAGAGTGAATAGGCACCTTAAGGTGACGCTGGATGCACGTCCGAACTGCTCGGCCCACGTGGGTAACCTGTATGCTATTTCACCTAACATTGTGATAGAAAGAGATAGACTCAGTGATGAGCAGTGTAGCGAGTGCATGCGCTCACACTAGCGTCCGGATATATTGATGATGGCACACAGATAGTTGGACAGATGTCACCGATGAATTTTTGTAAATATATGATTTATGAAGGAACTACTTATTTCAATTATTATTGTATAAGATTTTATGGAAGAGCGGGGTCGCCTGCCACGAGTACTCGTAGCAATACTAAAACACTTACTGGGATGGTCCCAATTACTACGCACTATGTGAAATTGTTTTACCTACTGAAATAGATATTTTTAAATTTTTTTTGAATGATAATGATTACCTACTTATCTTTTGATGAATACTATAAAATCTCACTTACATACATACCTATTAGGTAACTACTACCTCAGCGTGTATAAACAACTCGTACTTATATTATATTATAGAAATCCATACTTCTATGAAGTGTCTGTCTGTAATTTCGAAATAACTACCGCAAGCTCATAATATTGTTATTTGAACTGTACCATAACAGCTGAATCAAATGTTTTTAAAAACTGTCTGTCTGTCTGTCTGTTTGAAGTTTGAACGGGCTAATCTTCGGAACGGCAGAACCTATTTTGACGGGACTTTTACAGACAAGTAGAGAATTAACAAAGGATACTTTTTTAACCGACTTTTAAAAAAGGAGTTGTGTTTTTCTACCTATGTACACAGAAATCTCCGAGATTTCTGAACCGATTTGCGTATTTTTTTTAATTGATAAAGAAACTTTGCAACATTGTCCTATATAAAATGTCATTTTATATAGGACACACAGGATTTCAACTCCTCAATCCTGATGCTGCAGGGGACATGACCACCAAAACTTATGGGATTTTGAAACTGTCGGTTATAAATTGATATTGAGAGGTAGGTACCTATATCTACCAAGTAAAGACTTTATCATTGAACTCGAAGACCCACTTCTCGACCCTGATGCTGTACCTAAGGAATTGCATTGCTAAATCGTGGTGATCCCACGGAATTTTAAATGAATCATCGCCCACGCCCGTTCGGTACCCTCATTCCGCACATTGTTTTTATTAGTCAGTCCACCAATCACAACAAAGCATTCTCCCCTGTCCCCCGCCAACATTTTACGATTTTGTTTTCATGTAAATCCTTGTATATGCGTACTCTAGGAGTTGAATTCTCTGTGCTGGCGGATTACCTATTAGGAACACATGATTACACATTCGTTTGTCTGTGAAAATAAATTTTGTTGCCTACACTTATCTATTAGTAGCGACTAAAAACTATATATACCATCTACTTGTGTATAAAAAAGTCTAAATAAATTCCACTTTGATCTCAAAAATGAAAATTTTATTTTTATAAGTAGGAAGTAGGTACAATTCAATTTCCCTCTAAAAGCCCACTACACACATAAACACAATATGTATCATTTTCTGTTTCAACAGTCACATTAGATGTATCATTCGACGCAGAACTATTGAAGCTCTCCATTTCATTTCTGGAATTAATAAACATACAATCAACGTAAATATATTGTGAGTATTATCTATATAGAATGTATGCAAAAAACATAGCATAACAACTTACAAGTATGGTATGGGTAGACCTTTCAATATTTAGTACGGAATTGAATGTTGCAGCATCATGTTGGATTTCAGTGGTACGTATATTGGGCACATTCATTTTATTTTCCTTGTTTTCTTCTAAAAGGAATGTCTTGAGTCACTAAAATACAACATAATTCAGCATTGACAAATCTGACAACAAATAGTAAATCTCTATATTATTATATAAAAATGAATCGTTGAATGTGTTGCTGATCGCAAATCTCGAGAACAGCTGCACCGATTTCGCTAATTCTTTTTGATAATATTCCTTGAAGTACGGGGATGGTTCTTATGGAGAGAAAAATTTAAAAAATGTCCTGAAAAAGAATCGACTGTAGGCGGTGCGAAGTTCGTCGGGGCAGCTAGTAACATAATAATTATATTATCCTAATCCTAATTCCTAATCTAAATATATAAAAGAAAAAGGTGACTGACTGACTGACTGACTGACTGACTGACTGACTGACTGACTGACTGACTGACTGACTGACTGACTGACTGATCTATCAACGCACAGCTCAAACTACTGGACGGATCGTGCTGAAATTTGGCATGCAGATAGCTATTATGACGCAGGCATCCACTAAGAAGAGATTTTTGAAAATTCAACTCTGGAGGGGGTGAAATAGGGGTTCGAAATTTTGTGTAGCCCACGCGGACGAAGTCGTGGGCATTTGCTAGTATCTAAATAATATCAACTTACAAACACAGTGTCAAACTTTCAGAAGCTGGCTCTAAATGGTACGGTGTGATAGCATCATAATCTAATTCAATTCGATTTTTTGCTTTGTCGTTTCCTTGCCAAAGAAAATCCCGTGATCCACTAAAATAGAAGTATAATATATAAGTATTTATTAAAAATAAATAAATGTCATCATCAAATTCACCATCCTGGAGAACCTTGAACACGACACTCGCGTCTATTTTTTATAAAAAGTGCTGGCCCGCCATCTTAGATTAAAAAATTAATGTCATTATCAAAACCAGCATCCTGGAAACCCTGAAAACGACACCCATTTCTATTTTTTGTGAAAAGTGCATGTCTACTATTTTGGATTTGAAAATAAATGTCATTATCAAATTCAGCATCCCGGAAAAGTACATATTCAGTCAAATAAAATTCCCGTCGAGTCACATTGTTACTCACGTCGGGTGTGACGCACGGGAATAACCCCGAAAAAGTAATGGCATTATCATCACAAGATAATATTATGGTTTGGAAAGATTCTGATGAATTTTAATAGATCTCCTCTTTGCAAGGGATTTGCTTTTGCGAGAAGCTTTTGCGAGTCTAAACCGTTTCTTTTTCCTCTTCCGCCAATCCATTTTTGTTTCTGTTACACGAAAACTCAAGTATATAATTAAATTGTCTAAGCACACAATATGACCTACATACTTATATTTGTAACTAGATGATATACGCGACTTCGTCCGCGAGGATATAGTGGTTTTTTAATCCCGCGAGAACTCTTTCAAAAGCGATCACTATTTCAAATTTCAGCCAAATCCGTCTTGTACTTTTTGCGTGAAAGGGTAACAAACCTATACACACACACACGCAGATACAAAATTTCGCCTTTATAATGTAAAGTGTGATTTGACAACCCTGACTTTCGGAATTCGGATAAGTCCAAATTATATTTTATTACTAGTTGATGCCCGCAACTTCGTCCGCGTGGAATTAGGTTTTTAAAAATCCCGTGGGAACTCTTTGATTTTCCGGGATAAAAAGTAGCCTATGTGTTAATTTAGGGTATACCCTAAATTAACACTTTTATCTATCTCCATTCCAAATTTCATCCAAAACTGTTCAGCCGTTTTTGTGTGATTGAGTAACAAACATCCAAACATCCACACACACACATCACTACACCTATTATAAATGTGATAGTGTGTTTGTTTGTTGGTTCGTTGGTTTGTCCTTCAATCACGTCGCAACAGAGCAACGGATCGACGTGATTTTTGCATGGGTATGGTTGACCTGGAGAGTGACATAGGCCACTTTTTATCCCGGAAAATCAAAGAGTTCCCACAGGATTTTTAAAAATCTAAATCCACGCGTACGAAGTCGTGGGCATCACCTCATCATCATCATCATGATCAACCCATCGCCGGCTCACTACAGAGCAGGGGTCTCCTCTCCTCCTCCTCCTTTGAGTGAGAAGGGTTTTGACCATAGTCTACCACGCTGGCCATGTGCGGATTGGTAGAATTCACACACCTTTGAGAACATTATGGAGAACTCGGCATGCAGGTTTCCTCACGATGTTTTCCTTTACCGTTAAAGCAAGTGATATTTAATTAATTAAAACGCGTATAACTCCGAAAAGTTAGAGGTGCGTGCCCGGGATCGAACCCCCCGACCTCCGTTTAGAAGGCGGACGTCCTAACCACTAGG